>NC_088882.1:25283959-25556286 GCF_032884065.1 Artemia franciscana | reverse complement strand
AAAGTAAGATTTAGTTATTTTGCATTGTCTGTTAGACTATAAAGAATATGACAACGACATTGCAGAAATAGCCCTGACCAAATTTTTCAACCATTTGTGGTATTTGAATGCAGAGTTGGTGGGATTATATTTTTTTTGATCCCGCCATTATAGACGAGGGAAAGTTGTTAGTGGCGATTAAATTGCTCAGTAGCACCGATGAATCATCAGAGCACGCTTGGGTTGTAAATCCAAGTCAGGAAAGAAAAATTAAAACAGGTAGCTGATGGAGGATTGGTGTAATTTAATATAAGAACAGATTTTCTAAGACACCTGACCTCAAAATAATGGCCAAACACCAAACACCTGGCCTCAAAATAATGCCTTCTGAGAAGGATTGAAAACTGTCAAAACATTAAAAGCAGCTCATGATTTAGCTGAGCGCAGTGTCAAACTAATAAACAACAATTAACAATCTTTGACAAAAGATGAAGGCCAAAAGCAACATGTGCTCCAAGTTGTAAGCAAATGCTCAGTATTATATCCTGACGTTCCAAAAACAACTTTAACATAAGCTCTAGAATAGATTAAATATCACTGTAATATTACCATGCCCTACAAAAGAGCCCCGCAGGTACATGGAATCATGGGATCTGTTCCTTTATACCATTACTTCTCTTTTTCTTTCTTTTTCTTTTTTAATTTTTCACTCAGTCCTAGAACATATGGTAAAATCCAAAAACAACAGTCTCTCCAGTTGTCTCCAAGACTTCCTTAGAAATCTATAGTACAGATTACTATAGTATGTGATGCGCTCAGCCATTACGGTCGAGAACACGTCCATTAAGCGCGCATCAGAAACTTCTCCTGTCTGAGTTACCTTTAAAATGTATTTTTTCTAATTGAATTTTAATAACAAGTAGTCCAACAGAAAGTCAGATCCAAGCAAATTTAAAACTGACAGTGGTCCTTTTAGTTCAAGTGGGGAAAATTTTCCACAGGGGGGTTTTTGGAGATAAATTTTCCAAAAAAGGGGGGGGGGAGTGTCAGTTAAAGAATCATTATTTTTTCGTTTCTAGTACAAAAAGGCAATTTAGTACTTGTACAACAGATAAGACAGTTGGCAAAGTCACTTTCGCTGAAAATTGTATCTCAAAATTTCAGACGATATGCGTTAGTATGCTAATATTGCTACGAACAAACGAAAAATTAAACTTTTCAGGCGATTCCAAGAACTACTCTGAACTAGAACGAGATTAAAAGGCCCATCATGAATCATATCTTCAGTTTGGAATTCTCAAAGCCAAAACTCCTAAGGATTCAAGAAAAATCCCCAGCATCCACTGTGCAACCCGTAGACTACCATACTTTCTAATCCCACTTTCTAATCACTTTCCAACCTACTTTCTAATCAAGTCATCCATTGAGACGGGTCACCTTTCGTACGCGGATGTCATTGTTCTCCAGTCTGATAACTTGCAATCATCTCAGGCTATTATTAATAGCCTCTATACCGAGTTGTTTGACATCGGGCTGTCAGTCGCATCTGCTAAAACTGAATTTGTCGTTTTTGGTTGTCATCACCTTTCCGATTCGAAAATTCAGGTTGTCCCTGCCACAATTTCTGCTTTTATTTCCCTATAATACCCTTGGACTTACATTCGGAACCTGAGGCAACGTGGTAACTAACAATTAATATGTTGAGAGAGAAGTTGAGAAAGACCTAAGGATTTCTATCTAGAGTTAAAGACCAATTTGACAAGAGAACCCTTGGTCGGCTGTATAACGCATTTTTCCCACCACATACGTTTTTTTACACCCTTTTTGAAACTATTCTCCGCTTCTGATAGAAAGCAAATCCGATCGTTCTTCTTTTGATTCTGCAATCATTTTTTAAGTATCCCTATTTGGGCCCGTAATAGTTATATTTCTCGACGGTACGGTGTTTTTGAGATTTGTCAAAAAATGGATGAACTGTCACGTAGATCTGTTGACCGTTGCAATAGAACTGTCTATTTTCCATCGATCTGTGTTCTATCAAGTACCTAGTGTTGTAAGTTGTAAAGTCTCATAGTATTAGACCCTTGTTCAATAAGATGTTTAAAAGTGATGTTGTCAGTATTTCTGCGTAATTTTTGTGTTCGTTTTTCTTTTTTTTTTGTTCAAACTCGTATTGCGTCTTTGTTATGCATAGAGGGTAACAATAAATTGTTACTATTATTATTATTAGTATCAAGTACCTAGTGGTATAAGTTGTAAAGTCTCATACTATTAGACCCTTGTTCAATGAGATGTTTAAAAGTCATTTTGTCAGTATTTCTATGCAATTTTTGTGTTCGTTTTTTTTTTTTTTTGTTCAAATACTTAGTGCGTCTTTGTTATGTATAGAGGGTAACATTAAATTTATTACTATTATTATTATTAGTAACAATACTTCTTGACTAATAACGTCCTTGTGTCGGCCCTGCGGTGCATTGCTACAGCTGAGTTCGACCTCTGGGTTTGATATTACCATGCTGAAATCAAACCAACTGCATAACCACAGGACTAATTTTTTTTTCAAATAGCATTTCTAGGATAAAAATACAGCTAATTTTAGGAAATTATTTACTTACGAGTACCATGGACAAACATCAGTTCCAACAGGTTCTTTGAGACCTGCACCGGTCAAACCGGAGGCGGGCATGAAAGTGACATCTTTCTGAGGATTGAAACCAACTTTCTTCAAGTAAGGCATTAATTTCTCTTTACATTCATTATACCTACAAATGACACTGGTATTATACAGAAATCCCCCGAAGAAAATACAGATCCTATAGTTAATATACGATGCACTATCATGGCGTCAAATGTCATGACAAAAATGACACTGCAAAAATATACTATATGACAAAAGTCGTAGTTGCAGCAGTAACCAAAACCTAGTAAATGTATTATAAAGAACACACCCTAAGAAATTAAAATTCACATCATTAATGTATGACAAACTATGAATACGTTATGCATCATGACGAAATCATAAAAATGACATGACAATAACATACTATCATGACAAAGTGAGAATGGCACAATAAAGAAATCCCCTTAAGATATTATAGCTCGTACAATTGATATGCGATACACTATGGCATCACATATCATGATAAAAATCACGAGAAAAATGACATAGTAAAAATGCGCAATCATGAGTAAAATGACAATAATAACAAAGAAATCCCCCTAAGAAATTATAGACTACAAAATTAGTAACAAAATTAATCTTGAAGACACAGATTATAATGACAAAGGTGTAAAGGACAGACATAGTCTAGAAGATGCATGTCATTCATGCAATATTTCAACTTGAGATTTCTGCATTCAGAGTAGTGATATATACGACTTAGCACTTCCTTTTCAAAACTTAATTATCCTTTTAGGGCTATTTTCTTAGAGAATAAAAAAGTTAAACTTTGGGGCACATTAAAACTATGCCTAATCAATTACAATTTTGGCGGGGATTTCAGTTTAACACATCAGTTAGAAAACAAATCTTCTGAGAATAGAACACAAATTAGCTTCTACATTGCCGTCTTTTTTAATAATAGCTATTAATAAGGAACAGTTATTAATAATGATAGACGACCGAGCTTGATAATTTTAATACTCGAATATCGAGTAATTTTAAATTAAATATTTTTGCATATTTATATTGGCAAATCATTCTAAATTCAAATCATACTATTGACAATTGAATTCTAATGTGATAGTCAGTGCACCCTCACCTTCAGCAAATTTATTATAACTATTCCATGTATTTGTGATGTCATTTTTTTGGAAAATGTTGGGCGACATCGATTATGGAAAAAAATTCCAGTGAAAAATTCGACAACAGTAAGAATCGAAACTGCAATCTTCAGAAAAAAAAAGTCCAAAGTACTATCCATTGCGCTAGGCAGGCTTGGAAACATTAATAAAAGAAACAGAATGGACATGAACGCATATACGACGTCTATCATATCAACAATGTTTTCTAAAATTAAGCCACTAAACGAACGTGCCCAAAATTGCAAAAACGAGATTACAGTTCCCCAACACGTTTTGTTGACACAAACAAATGTTTGGGTCATATTTGATAGGTCAGTATGTTTAAGAAGGGAAATGAGGTGACTGCTATTCACTCACTCTTGTAGAGTCTGGAACCAGTTCCTCAATTTCAGGGCCTCTAATTTCAGTCAGCAGAAGATTTAAAAATATATTAAGGGGGTTCGGAAGGGGAAATAAATTCTCCCTAGATCGTTATTTTCACACAAGAAAATGTTAAAAAGCCATTTTTCTCAAAAAATATTGCTGCTTTCGAAAAGAAAATATATACACATAAACAATTACTGCTTGTTCATTTCGGGTGAAGAGTATATTCAACTCATTCCCTACCTTGCACCATAACGTTTGTAATGTATCTGTTTTACGTATTTCTTAAATCTTAGAAGGAATACTAACACTTTCTATTAGCGCCATCAGGATTCAAAATTACCCATAAGAGTGACCAGGTAGATTCATAACATATTTTTATGGTAGCATTTTAAAAAGAATTTCCCAGATAGCAGCAAGTCAATTATGAAAACGCAAAGGCAAGTTACAACACTGCTAATGAGGATGACATCACAACTAGAATGATGGGACGACTGGAATGACGTGTGTTCTCTTAATATTTCACTAAAGAAAACGCCGATATGTAATTTTTAGTCACTAGGCCTGGAGTTTTCCAACATTCCTAAACAGCGTTTTGTGATAGAAAAATGGTGCAATCTTACGATGCATGGGCTATTCGGTGGAAGACGGACAACTTGTGGAAACAAATTTGCAATAAAATGTAGGTCTGCAGTATTTCAACTCACACAAAATAATACATCCAAAATAACAAAAGTTTACTTATTTTTCCTTTTATTTCAATCTCCCCAACTTGACGTGTTTTCCGGAAATCTTGGCAAATTTGCGAAAAATGACCAACTTACTCTTAAAAAATTACTGCTATTACGCATGCAGGGGCAAAAAAATAATTACTATTTGGATGGGGCATTAAAAAAACTGGGCTTCCATATTTGAGCTCTTCAATCCTGTAATTAGGGCAGATTATGAACTTCTGAGGGGTTCACGTGTGCCTAAAATCATCCCCTGGATCCGCCTCTGAGGACTGTTGTGCCAAACAGGGGGCGCTACTCATGAAAATCACTTGGTATAATCTACAATTGTGTACCGACCATAGATCTCACCGGTCAATATTATCTGATAAAAGTGTCAGCAAATCCCCTATTATTCATGCTCAAAAGTTGCGCTTCTCATTCAGTGGTTTTTCGCAAACGCAGTATGGGGGAACATAAGGTTAATTGTTCACACGGTATGTTTAAATAAAAGAAAATAAATACTTTCAGTAAGAATTTTAAGTATTTATTCATAACTTTTCATGCAGAGAGGAAAGAAAATACCTTGCTTCGCTCCAATTTACTGTAGGGTCATCCATTTTGTTAATAAGCACCATTAAATGTTTAACGCCCGCTGTTTTTGCTAACATAGCATGCTCTCTAGTTTGGCCTCCTCTTTCAAAACCGGTTTCAAATTCACCTTTTCTGGCTGATATAACAAGGACAGCCAGATCAGCCTAGAAAAATGATAACACATCAATGATACAATAAGTGAGTGAATAACGAAATCTTTCAAAATACGTTTTGCAAACACAAGATGTCAGCAAGTTATTATCAACTAGAATATAATTATATGATGGATAAGAATAATCCCAATAATTTAAAACATCTTTTGTCAAATAATAAAAGATATTCAGATGATATTTTGGTCTTAGATTGTAAGGATTTCATTGATATTTCTAAAAATAAATATCCATCAGAGCTTACTCTTGAACCTAGTCATGGCGCTGGTCTTGAAGATCATTTCTTAGATTCAAATATTAATATTTCTGATAATAATAAATTAAGTTTTAAAATGTATAATAAAACGGATGATTTCGATTTTGAAGTGATTAATTTCCCATTCCCTGAAAGTAATATACACTCAAATATCACATATTCGACGTTTTTCTCACAGTTACTTCGATATACAAGGATTTGTAGTAATTATATTGATTTTAAAAATAGATGTAAAATCTTAAGCCAAAAATTGATATTAAGAGGTTTTTCTGCAAATAAATTAACTTGGCAATTTAAAAAATTTAGTTTTCATTATAACGAACTTTTAAATAAATACCAGAAGAATTATCTAGAAATACTTGGGGAAATTTTTGGTTAATTTTTTGGGTTCGCAAAAAGTTGATGCAGCGACATCTATTTTGTGAATTGTATATCTAAAAGAGCGGATTTTTCGAAAATAGCCACATGGTACTGATGAAATCTGTAATTGTTTTAGTTTATTCAGGTTTTTCGCAGAGTTAATATTTGTGATTTAGTAAATTTTGTCACATTTACCAAATCACAAATATTAATTTAGCAGCAAATATTGCTGCTAAACAGAGGAATATATTAACAGGATAAGCTTGTTTTGGTGTTACTTGGTTGTTCTACATTTGCTTGTTTTTTTTTTTCATAAGCATACATTTTGGGGGTGATACCTGACACGGGGATACCATAGGTATTCTGTGGTAGGCACAACACTTGACTGGGTAGAGAATTTAAAGTGCCGAAACCCTATAGGCAAGTGTATTCTCCTGATGAGCCCTTGTGTTGCGTTGTTGCCTCTGAATTATTTGTCTTTACTGTTTTTATTGTTTGGTAAATGACGACTTGTACTTATTGACGACATGACTGCCTGTCCATGGAATATTCTTTATGGTTGATTGTGTATGGCTATGCTGTTTGACCTGTGTGATTGTATGGATGAGTAGGGTTAAGGCCTCATTCAAGTGCTTGTCTATATTAGTCACTAATTTAGAAAAACAGTCTTGCTTTTCTGTTTCCATAGAAATTGCCTATGGATTGATTGCCTATGGATATGGATTGATTGAGGTACCAGACTGACTGAACTTTTATCAAACAGTAGGCTGTACGAAAAGTGTGATTCGATCCCGGGTTCTAAGGCTATAATGAGAGAAATGTTGAGATGGCTAGGACACGTTCTGCGGATGAAAGATGACAGATTGTCCTTTTCGGCCAACCGTCTAGAGCTAAATAAAACGTAGAGTGTCCTCGGTTGGGATGGGAGGATATTGTAATGAAAGATTTAAGGGAAATGGGAACTTCCTGGGAGGGCAAAAGAGTGAGACTCAGAATAAATAGGGATGGAGGAGGAGCTTGCGTAGCTGCCTTGATGTTGTAATGAGATATTAGTAGCATATATATATATATATATATATATATATATATATATATATATATATATATATATATATATATATATATATATATATATATATATATATATATATGGTGATAAATTTCTGAGATAGTTGAACAGTCCTTCCTCAACCAATTTATATATATATTTTGAGTTGCTTCCTCCACTACCCTACCACTCAAATGGTGTCAGCAAAATCTAGATCGCCCAAACGAATTGCTTGGTTTATCTATACGCCACCTCCTTCACTAGATCTGAGAAGACAGTCTACCGGCACCATAAAGAGACAGTGAGGAAAGAACAAAATCTCACTTCACTTCTAACAGGAGATGGAAAAAATCTCGCCCAGCTGACAGGAGCTTGACGCAACATTTGCAATTTTCCTGTATGGCAATACCGAGAACGACTCGTTTCTCAGAGATTCCAGAGCCGAGAGAAGCCTTCCGCAAGCTTTGACAGCCTTCAGAGTAATTTTTTTTTCGAAATCGACAAAAACATATAAACTTAGACCGTCATTTTCGACTTTCTTAGGTAAGAATATGAAGTGTGAAGATCAGACCATGGCTTCTGAACAAACCCCTCCTAGTTGCAACGTAATCCTTCGGAATGAAATCTGCCAAAACAGCTCCCCGGGCATGGAGAAAAGGAATATGCTACGCCAATTCCAGGAGAATTTGGCAAAACACTTATCAAGGATCCTCACTAGGGTGCTGTATTTCACAGGGTGACTCACTTGTGTGCGCACATTTATTGCTGCTCAGATCACTTGTGTGCGCATATTTATTACTGCTCAGATCACTACAAATAGCTTTACAGAACGCCAAATAGGATAACACCGGAGACTTGACGATCTTTGCGAAGTTACAGCCTTTCCCAGTCGAATTCCCATTTTTCCGCTTCTTGGCTGCTTTAATAATCTCAGTACAGGTAGGGGACGGGGGTTCCGAATCCATACTCGGTGAAAGCCCCCCCCCCCCCCATTTAATAAACTCAATTTTTTTATTTCTTGTCTGAGAAAAGAAAAAAAGAGACAATTTCAACGTAGGTAATTCACAGAGCACTTTCTCAATACAAATAAAAAACGATTGACGTCCGTTCCAAACAAAATTATTGTTACTTATTACAGGGTGAAATCATACACAATCCTTCAAATCAGGTACACGCCAGGAATGCAAATGGAAGAACATTCAAGGTACGCCAAAAAGTCCTATCTGTCAGGTTTAAATTTCTGAAATAATTGTCAAAAACTGTTCTGAGGATTAGATTCAAAGGGAGAATAAGCAGAGAATTTTCTCCAATCAGAGTCTGATGCTCCTAATCCTCCTACTCAGGACATCTTAGTAAACGGTTTTTGGTAATTACCTCAGGCGCATGAAAATATCAAATACGAGCTGTAGGGGTAACAGCGACAATATATGTCTTAAGCACGTGAGGTATACATAATTGTCTATATTATTTTTATTTAAAATATAATTAACCAGGGATCATCACACTGATGACCAAACTAAAATTGATATTATCTTCCCTCCCCCTTCTGCCCTGACCAGTAAACTAGTTTTAAGGTTATAAAGGGATTCCGCTAAAATCTACCTGGGAAGCTCCTCCAATCATATTCGGTACAAAACTTTTGTGACCTGGTGCGTCCAGAATTGTGAAATGCTTGCTGTCAGTTTCAAAAGATGCTCGACCAACTTCAACCGTTTTTCCCTTGTCTCGTTCTAGAATGACAAAAAATAAATTGAATGAAATTGAAGTACTTACTCTTAGATCATCATTGTCCAACATGTAAGATGCAATACTGGAAACACAATAAAAAGTAAAAAACTGAATTCAAAAATTAGTTCTAAAGAAAAAAGAGGAAAGATGTGTTTTAGTTCGAGTAAATGGGGTCAATATAAATTGTCAGAGACTTGGTCAGAATACTGATCGAGTGAGCATTAAAAATTTTCATTTATGTCTTTATTTTACTGTCATATAACCATTCAATTTTCAAGGATTTATCCCGCTTCTTTGGGTAAAATAGCAGTAATAGTTATAATCACCATTACGGTAGGAAATACAGGTTATGTTTCATGAAACTAAGTGTTTTCGCACGTAATTGTTTTTCATCAAAATACAGTTACTATGATAGACACTCACCATGTCACTAGACATAGTATGAGGAGTTCCTTGCTGTAAAACGGAAAAAATAATTAAACTAATTATTCATTTAAGAAAATAGAGATTAGGTTTCGTGAAATAAATTGTTTTCTAATGCAGGCTTTCATCAAAAACCAACTAGTAATAGAGCATTGTTCAGATGGATACCTAGGTTGTGTCTGAAACATTCAAGAGTTAGTTGTTTAATCAGACCTCCGCCCCTTCATCAGCAAAATACAACACAAACACATTAAAATAAAACCAACTTAAACAAAAATACCGTCAATAAAATAAATTTTAAAATAAAAGTCATGAAATAATTTCTAGAGGCTCAGATTCCTCACCTCACATAGGTTCAGCAAAGATTGACAAAAAAAAGAGTTAATCATTCATGCTACTTGAATTGGCTAAAAATTGGAAGAATTCCTTTTTACAATATTAGCCATTTGTACTGTTAATGTTGAATTCCTTTCGGAAACGGATTCGTTTTGATTGGCTTCCAACTTGATTTTATTCTGTATTAATTTTTTTTTTATATATAATTAATTTTGTGTACAAGGGTTGAGTGTATACCCACCCAAGTCTCTATTTCGGTAAGTTTTATTATTTCAATTTTGCGTCATTTCAGTTGCTTCAGGGATAACTTGATTGATTCCTAAGTCATTACTGATTAGAATTATTTTGTCAAATAGTACAGCATGGTTGGCGTTATCAAAAACGCAGTTGCCTAAAGCTGAGTGAAAAGATGTTGAACTGTTTTTGGAATTTAATGCTTTCTGTAGTATCTGAAGCTCGTCCCTCTTCTCTCTTGGAAAAATCTCAACAGACGCCATCCGACCCTACCCAAGACCTCATCCGAATTTGCATTATCATATTTTATAGCAGCAGAAAAAAGGAACGATACAACACAGTAGAATAGAAAAAAAGGATAAAATAACATTTCAAAATAACAAGAAAAAATCAAATCTTTTAACTGGGAAAAGTGCAAACTTACATAACAATTTACGACATAAAAATCTGGGAAAATACAAAACTCAATTTTTAATGGAAAGTATCTCTATATGCAAACATGCAGGTTCATAATTTAGCAAACGCCAAATTTGAAAATAGGGGACAAGTATGCAAAATGAGAAGTGAGCAAAAAAATATAACATCACCGATCTTTCAAAAACCTAATTTCCCTCATTGTCATAGCAAAAAGGCGGGAAACTGGGTAAAAAACAACAACAGTGATTGGATGAGCAAAATTATGTAAGAGTGTAACCCTAGCATCTTATTATCAAATCTGCAAAGAATGAACAAAAATTGTAGTTTCGCTATTCATCAATGAATAGCTAAAAATATAAGCTACAAGTTAATTTTGTTATTGTGTAAATCATTCAAGATTAATGCATCAAAATATCCCAATAGTTAATTGAGTCATCTATAGGAGCATATTTTTAGAAAGACGAGTCATCAATTACTGTTACATTTATCTCTTTGGACATATCCATATAACCCTGATTATTTCTGTTTCAAATAATCGCTTTTATTGCTTAATTTTTAAAGCTCATACTAGATTCAATTTTCTTCGTCAGAAGCTATGATGAAAATCTCCCAGACTGACTTTTGTGTATCATAGGCTAATAGCCCTTAGACCCTGAGGGTATTAAAGGGTATTAACACGGTTTGAAGTAGCGTGTTATTAGCACACCGACGGTCAAAAAACTGCCTTGTGTTGGAATTTTGACAAACAAAAAGCTCGTCGTATTTATCAAATTTGTTTACGCATATTATTTTTCACGATTCGGCTTGGAAACAGTAGTAAAACTTCGAATATTGATTCTGATATTTAATATTTTGTGACAACCAAAAGAAAATCTGAACAACCAAAGGAGAAATTATAGAAAAAAAATTCAAATAGGGATAAAACTAAGATGAAGACAGGGGGCTATGTTTTCATTTTGATGTCCTTGGTACTTTAACAAACGACTTACCTTCTAGATTCGTATCAAGGGCCCATGAAAGATACCAGGATTCTCTATTTTTTTCTTTTGCTTCCTTTTCGTATTTTTCCAAGGTCCTCTTGTCAACTTGTCCAGTCAAAAATAGAATCTGTCCGCCAATAGTTGACTTTCCAGCATCTAAAAAATGTACAGATGGCATACACAAATGTATGAAAAGCCAGGGAGGGGGCCAGAAGTTCTAGTCAATATAAAAATTTCCACCACGACAAGACGATACGCTCTAAAACCATTACTACTACCAAGCATGCAGAGGCTTCCCCAATGGTATTTTCCGGTCTCCCAACCCTGTAATTAGGGAAACTTTTGATCTTCTGGAGGGTGCACATGTCCCTAAAACCACCCCCTGAAGAATACTGTGCCAAACATGGGCCACTACTCTTGAGAATCACTTGATCTAATCTATCATTAATTGTGCCAACTATATATACCGTAACTCATGTTATCCGTACATCTCATCTGATAAATGTTAGGGTATCTGATAAAGTGAAAAAAAGCCCTTGGAATGGAAAGAGATATTCCCCTTGGGGATATTCCTTGGATGTTGAGATTTCAGTCCCAAGTTAGGGTGATTGAAAAAAGTATACATACCATCCCCAAAGAGTATAATATGAAAACAAATTATTTTTTTATATCGTTGAGTTTCTTCTAGGAGATTAGAAATTTTTTCACGAGAATTTCAGTTTTCCATCTTTTTTGGCTCCAGTCAATATTTTAGTAGATTATTGAATGAAAAATCATTATTATATAAAGTGCAAAAATTAATCCCATCAAGTGTGTAAAAAAGCTCTTTAGTGTTTAAACACGTGCTTTCTATTGCACCAAACATTATTCATGGTGACGTAATTAATTATTAATGATTTAAGATGATGTAATTAATTATAGTGTTATCCAATGTTGGGGAAGAACTATAAGGACATATTTGAGTACTCAGACACACACTTAAACACTTTTTCTAGTACAAACTATAAATTTAGCATATTTTTGGTACTTTTTTTGGCACACAGGTACCAAATCTACTTTCGACTGAAAGTCCTCCCAAGTCGGAGAATTATTAAAAAAAAATTCAAAATATTGAGTTTAGTATTATTGAGAAATATATTTCAGGAAATACAAAGGAACTACTTTAAAGGCAGTGAAAACTGAGACTAACATCAACCTAGTTCATTGGTAGTGTCAGAGAATATCTCTAATTTACAAGATTGGAAACTGACACTAGAGCTGACAAAAGACCCATCACCAACGCTATCTAGCATTTAGCGTCACTTGGTATTTTTTCAAGCTTTGTAATCATGCTTCTTACAGATGCTGAGTGTACTGGAGTGGCACAGTGGGTTTTACATTAGCTTGGTAATACAGTACCCAGAGATCAAAACTTGCTGTAACAACACTCAACAGCGTCGACGCAGGGACCCTAGTAGTCAAGAAGCGTCATTCAACCGATCACTATTACTTATTACAGAGGCTGCGTGTCCTTTGTGGCATAGAGAGTTGGATCTCAACTTGGTAATACGAGACAAGAGTTTGAACTTGGATATAGCTCAACACACTACAGACGCAGGGACCCTAGTAGTCAAGAAGTGTCATTAACCCGATTACTATTACTTATTACAGAGGCTGAGTGTCCTGTGGTGACGCAGAGGGTATGACATCACCTTGGTGATACGAGAAAAGAGTTATAACTCGGCTATAGCACAACCCACTACAGGGTCGGCGCAGGTACCTTAGTAGTCAAGAAGTGTCATTAACCCAATTACTCTTACTTATTACAGAAGCTGAATGTCCTGTGGTGATGCAGTGGGTTTGATCTCAGAAGCGTCGTTAATCCAGTATATACAGATACTGAACTCAGACACTTATTCCTCCAGTAATTTTAAAAATTGGCACAAATTTTGACAAATTATGACACCGAAAAAATACCAAATGCTAGATGGCGATATTTTTGTCGGCATTAGCGCCAGTTTCTACTCTTGTAAATCACTCATACTTTATGGTTCATGCCTAATTAAACTTTTTGAATTAATAATTTGCTCAAATAGTTAGGCATAAAGATTTAAGTTAACAATAATTCAAAAAGGGTCATCAGTTTAATCATAAAAACAACAGCAATTTTATATTTAACTCAGGATAAATTAGAGTCAGAGCAAGTGAAAGCCTCTTAATACTATCATACTTGGAACAATGAAAGTTAGATGAAGCTCAAAGCTAGCACACAATAAATCTTGCAACATATACAATGTATCAGGTCATCAGAAGATGATCATTTTATTTCATGAGAGCCTAATACTGCAATATATCCTGCGGACTTGCACAATATTACACAGTGATTTTTTTTTATCTATTTTGTATTTCAAATGACATACTAAAAAAGTAAAAAAAAAACAAAAAACCTGCAGATTAGATTCAATGTTTCTTTTGTTTTCCTTTATTGTTAAAAATTTATATTGTTTATGTTAATTTTATGTATGTCATTTTTTTTAATATTTTATTTTAGTAAAAGTTATTTGTTTTATCCAGCATTATTTTCTTTTTTCTCTTTTTTCATTGATATATCTAGATCTGAAGCCAAAATTTCCATGCTTTCATTAACATCATATATTTATGAGAAAAAAAAGTCCCAGCATTCACAGTTTTAATTAAAATTTTACCCATTATTATATTTTTAATCCATTCCAACTAAATATCAAAAGTAAATTTCAACTTAAAATGTAAATCATATATTCATTCTAATCTTCCCAAAATGTTTGTAATTTAGAACTGGTATATTTGGTGGGTAAAAATTACAAAAAGATCAAAACCTCACACCAACATGACATATGAATACAATATTCACAAGCACCATCTTTATTCTACTATTAGTAAATCCCAAACCAGAAGATACCTTATAGACCTATAGTATTTTATAGTTGTTTTTTCTTCAAATCTGTATCAGCATTGCCAACGCGGTACAATTGTATCGTTTTTGGTACATTAATTTTTTTTGGTATATTTGGGTTTTACTTGCTTCTTTCTGACTTGGATATTTGTTCATTTTTAGTTTATTAAACATTTTCCTCTTGTCACAAGTTATTTTTTGCCTGCTGTTCAGATGGTACAAATTAACCTCTTGTGGCACAATTTTAGTCCAAAAAACGGTACTGTTTATTTTATAACGTAGACAACGTTTGTCTGTATTGTTCTTAACAAAAATACTGATTAAAGCAAGAACTATGGTTCATCAGACGTGACATTTTAGTCTGCTTTCGTATTTCCATGAACTAACCTTTCAAATTTAAAAAGCAAAAGTATGTTCTAAATAAAATATAAATTAAATCTTCTTTCTAATCTTCCCAATATTTGTAATTCTAAGACTTGCATATTTGGTTGATAGAAATGATGAAAGAGAAGAAGGACCACTCACCAACATGGCCTATGAAAACAATATTCACGTGCTCCTTTTTAGTTCTATTACCAGCCTCATTAAATTGTTTCTTAGGTTCTTCAGCAGATATATCGTCGTCTTGTGATCCACTATCATCATTCTGAGTTCCTTCAGATGGCTCTTCTGGCGTTCCAGGTGTAGTGGAATTGTCTTCATTGGTAGGTCTTGGTTCTTGCTTTGGTACTGATTCGGCCGCTTCTTCCCAATCGTCTATCGGGGGTTCTGATGCTGGAGATGGCTTGTCTTTTACTCCTAATAGACAATAATATGTAAATAAATGATGTTATTTAAATAAACAGCATATGACAATAGTAATAAGAAGAGATGAAGCTAGTTTTTTAAGCTTTAGTATGAAAGCTGCAAGACTGATCTTCCAAAAAGTAGCTGAAGAAGTTCAAAGAAATTCAGATATGTTACAAGATGAGGCCCTTTGGGATAATAAAGGCACTTGAAGCCCTTCCCAGAGGTCATATGGAGCAATCCTAACCTTCATCCCATGTCCTTGTGGATGGGTTTTCTGTACTGTAGTATAAAGAAATAAAATGGCTATTTGCTTTTGCCTCACTACAGTTACACAACGAAAAGTTAGGTAATAAAGCCACTGAGTGTATGCATAAATGGAAACTAATTCTCTCAAAAATGAAGAACTAAAAAGTATCAATTACATTTGAGCTCAAACAGTAAAGGCCTAGGGCGACAGTGTGCATGGTTACGCGAAATAAAATTATTAAGATAAACAATGTATTTAACAATAAATCGATTTTTTTTTCTTTTTCGTTCCTCAAAAATTAGCAAAATCAAGAAATCACTTTCTTTTTTAACTTAGTTTTCACCCTAATGTGTCACTATTCCTTAAACTATTGTAAAGGTCTAGAATACAGACTTCTCACTGTTACGTGGCTGCTTACACGAAGAGTGGTCTAAAAGACTCCATGATTTAAAACGGACTTTTCTTAGTATTACCACCACTGCACCTTTGAGGGTAGGACTAGCATAAAACTATAACTCATAGTTTCTATATTTAAGGATTCACTCTCAAAAAATCACAGCTAAACAATTGTTAGCAGCCACCCACCAAAGTTGAATAAGCAATCTAAAAGGATTAAAAAAAAATCCCCAAATTGTATTTTTCAAAAAAAAAAGATTAAGAGCACAAGAATATTAAAATTTTTATAAAATAATTTGCTACTTTTAAAGTTCGTCGTTTCTTTTATTTCTAACTTTAAGTTACAATGAAAAACCTTGATTTTTTTTAAACGTTTTTCTGTTATCTAAATACAAAATACTCCAGTACCTTAATTATTCCAATTTTTAATATCAGTTTCGAAAAAGATCTGCAATTTTCTTACAGATGCTGCTAAGAGAAAAAAAAACATATTGCTTTGACATTACCATTCAACAAATTATGACAAAACTATTCTTAGGGACATTATTAAACCATTTCTCAACAAAGGGGCCTTAATTGGAGGGAGGGGGGTCCTCATTACAAAAACATTACTATCTATATTCAACGTTTGACAAACGGCCTTCAAAGATGATAAACTTTATGAAACTGCAAAAATCCTATATTCTTGTTTTTATACAAACTAGTGAACTACTTTTAACCAGACTTTCTTTTTCTCTAATTCTGTTTTCTATCTCATTTCAAATTAAATAATTTTTAAGGCCACAATGGCTAAGCATGACAAGATGAAAAAATTCAAACAGAAGAGAAAACAAGGATTTCCAGCCAGTGAATATGTAACACATATATTTCACCAAGATCTCCACTCAGCTGTCCTCAGTGCAAAGATAGAAAAATAATGAAAAACAGTAAAAACAACCAGTAAAATAAATAAAAACAAACCATTACCCTTTCACCATTACATAGAAAGGGTCTGTTTTTATTTTACTGGGTTTTCTTTTTACAGTTTGTTTTTATTTATTTTAGTAGTTCATTTCTGTTGATTGGAATTTACTAATTGAAGCTGCTTCAAGCATTTCCAGTCTTCCCAGAATACACATAGGACCAGATATAGCCCTGACCTTTGCATAAATCAAAACTAGACAAAAATAAATCATATGAGCCTTTCTGCCACCACTGTGTTTTGTTTTGTTTTTTTGCAAATCTATAAATATATAAACAAGTTGTCTGTGTGTGTGTCGAGTGACGTCATGTTTGTGTGTCGACTGACGTCATTATAAGGATTGAGCTGTGTGCGTCATGAAGTTGTTTGTCGACTGACGTCATGTTTGTCAACTGATGAAATTACATACCGGGACACAAATGACGACCGGGACACAGGGAATATAAATGACGACCGGGAACCTCAAAGAGAAACTACAGACTGGGACACCCGGACACAAATCACGACCGGGACACAGGGAATATAAATGACAACTGGGACAGAGGGACACAACTACAACGGGGACGCCGGGGGCACAGGCGGGATATATAAATGACGACCGGGACACAAAGATTGTTTGAATAGAAATTACAGACCGGGACACCGGGACACAAATGACGACCGGGACACCGGGACACAAATGACGACCGGGACACCGGGACACAGGGAATATAAATGACAACCGGGACACTCAAAGAGAAATTCCAAACTGGGACACCCGGACACAGGGAATATAAATGACGACCGGGACACAGGGACACATCATTAGAATAATGAGGTATAGATCTGAATACGAGAGAAGTTGTTCTTTATCCAACATTTATATGCATTAATTTATTTGGATTGCATGCACAAAAAGCCAGAAAAAGATAAGCAAATCAAATACAGGAAATCCCCCTGCAGAAAATGTTACCATGAGATGAGAGATCATCAATAGTAACATTTGCTGGTCCATTAAAATGGTTGATGCATAGAGAATATGTTTAGCCGGGCATGTCAGGAAGTAAGAAATTAATGCTTCCTTCTGGCAATTAGAAATCTTATACTGACAATCAAATTTTTTTTTTTTTTAAAAAAGTTGAAAAAAAGAGCTTTGAAAAATTTACCAAATAAAAATATCATTCAAATACAAAGCTGATTTATTAATGACAGAGGTTATTTAGTTTAAATTCATCATTAAAATAAATTACAAAACAAATCCTTGGAAAGTACAAAAACATGCTTGATATCCTTTTTTTCAAGCCTGTCATACTTAAGTTTCTTCCCAATACCTCTCAATTTTTCTTTAAATTAGTTTAGTATTCCCAAATAGGTAATATAAGTTAGAAACTCCAAACAAAGCAAGAAGCAAATTTCTAGCTTCTAATCAGCACCAGTTCAAACTTATTCTTAGCCCTTGGGTGGAGTTCAGTGAAATAGGGCTTGATTTAAATGGAGTTACATAAAGGTTGAGTTAAACAGGAGTGTAGATAAATGGGGGTTCAGGTGCATGAAGGTTCAGTTAAATAGGATTGAATGGCATGTAGATCCAGTTGAACAGGGGATTAGTTGCACAAGGGTGTAACTAATTGGTGTTGATTTGCACAATAATTCAGTTGCACAAGGGTTTAATTGTACCTGGGGTCAGATGCATGAGGGTTCAGTTAAATAAAAGTTCAGTAACACACAAAAACCCTATCATTCATCTTTTTCTCTTTAAATGCATTTCAATTTGATGTCATTTACATGAAAAATTTTTCTTTTTTTAAAATTAAGATTCAAAGTATAGTCAGCCAAAGGGTGTATGTCCTGCCCATGACCCACCAAATTATTGCCATGCCCTGTCAGTAGGGCCTCTAGGCTATCCCATGTTGAAAATCTTGGGCCTAGTCTAAGAGACTTTCAAAATCTGTCATGTCTGTAATCTTCTGAGCTCTAAAAACAAAAAATGGTAAATATAGTAGGTTGGCAACACCTTTACAGAGCACATTTTTTGGCCCTGGATTAATTCCTGGAAATTTTATCTATATAGCTTACCTTGTCTATTTTCCAAAATAGGCTAGCAAGACTAGTATTACTGGAAAACTGGGGCTATTCTATTGAGAGCAAAACATGTTAAGAGAGCAAAGAAGGTTAACGTAGTAGCTTGGGAACACCTTCCCAAAGTATGTTTTTGGCCCTGCAAAAGGGGGTCCATGTCCAGATAGTCAATGAGCTTGGGCTATCCTTCAGGGGAAAGCAGTGGTGGTTCTGGCCACTTCAATTTGATTATACTAACAGTTAGTATTATTATACAAGTGCTACAGTAAGTAAGTAACTTACTCCCAACCATGATCTCTACTTTATTTTAATAAAGATAAATCTTTAAAAACTACAAAATGATTATAAATTTTAGATTATTTATTTCAAATTAGGGTAAAATTCTAGTTAATTGACTTCTTGCTATCTCAGAAAGGGTTTAGGTTAGGAAAATGAAACTTTTAGGGATGAATCTACAGACTAAAGTATGTCCTGGAAAGGCATTTTGAAGCAACTACCTCTACTCCTTCTCCCTCTAGAGGGCCCTAACCTTTGATGACCTTTAAAAACATGTGTGTTATAAAAGTGAAACCTTGCAAAATAGATCTCCTGCTTAATTGAAGTACAACAAAATTGTTTTCAGCTTCATAGCTTTGCTCAATTCCATTTTATAAGGTTTTAAAGATATGTAAATACATTTCTTAAATTTTGAAGAAAAAAAACATTGATATGGCTCAAAATTCTACTCAAATAACAGGAATTTCATTTTCAGAACTAAAGGCAGAGAAAAAACAACTAGTAACTGAAAATTAAAGTAAAATGTTGTTTTGTCAAAATTTCAATAGGTAGGCTAGGCTATAGACCTGTCATATAGGCAAATTTCAGGGCCCTCTAGAGGGAGAAGGAGTGGAGTTGGGTACCTTAAAATACCTTCCCAGGACATACTTTAGCCTGTAGACCCATCCCTGAAAGTTTTATTTTCCTAACCTAAACCCTTTCCAAGATAGCAAGAAGTCAATTAACAAGAATTTTACCCAAATTAGCACCCCTAAAATGTCTGCACCTTGGGTGAGTGCCTTGTTATTCTCTCTTCTCTAAAAAAAAAAAACTATGGTGAAAACAGTGTTAGAAGACCTGTGAAAACACAAACCAAAAGGTGTTTTAAAGATATCTTTCTTTTCCAGATTTTCTCTCATTAGTCTAAGGAAAATCAAGTATCTTTGTTGAAAGAGGTCATCAAAAAAATCATGGACATCATAGAGATAATTATGTACTCATTCATAAAATAAAATTTTATATTTAACTGCTCTTTATGAATTTGACTTTATTAGGCAAACATAAAATGACACATGGTACCCAAAAAGTGCGCCTTGGGTTGTTTTTTCATTTTTAAAATAAAAAATAAGGTGTAAATATGTATAAAAATATGTTCCCAGGACGTACTTTAGCCTGTAGGCATATCCCTGAAAGTTTCATTTTCCTAACCTAAACCCTTTCTGAGGTAGCAAGAAGTCAATTAACTAGAATTTTACCAAAAATGGATGCACTTCTCTAATAGTGACAAGAAACAATATGCAATCATCAGAATCTTGCTAGGCTATAACCTATGCAGTAATACACACTTTAGACAGCTTGTGATGAAACTAAACATTTACCAAAATTATAATGAAAGTGCCCCCAATATGTACTAACAACAATTTTTCTGTAGGCTATAGTATGAAACAAGCATAGGCCTATTGTTTTCTTAACATGTGTCCACAATAGCCTAGCCCCAATTGTACATTAATTAAAGAACAAACACTAAACAAGAATTCTACCAGAGCTTGCAACAAAACTGAAATATGAGCCAAATTTTTCTCCTATCTGATTTTTGAGTTAATCTATTCTACAATATTAGGCCTAATCAATTGCCTAGCCCCACTTACCATTTGCTTGATCTGTTGCTCCAGAAGAGGAGGCTGAATCCTGCAGCCATGATGGAACAAAAACAGCTGCATTTATATTAGGTACAAACGAATGTCCATCCACATTCACATCAGTCATTTCATTAATGGTTTTTTCCGGCATATTTGATTATGATTCTGGCAACTTAGTAATTATGAAATTCTAAATAGTATAACTATAAACAATGAAAAATTTGAGGAATAAATATTCGTCTGTTACAAAACTTTGATTTTGAACTTATTTTTTATGTGTTTGTCAAATTTTTTTCAATTTATGGTTAAAATACAAGTAATTATTATAAGCTGTTATATAAATATTAGTTTATATTGTAAATTTTAATGTAGAGAGCAGTAATGCATAGAAACTAGTTACTGTGCTCATAAACTTTTAAGAAAACATGGAATGCCAGTAAAACTATCCAAAAGTAATTGACAGGATTCTATGAGTGGCTGCTCTGGTATTGAAAATGCTAGAGCCAGAGGTGGATCTTGAAAAACTGTTTGGGGGGCCCACTGGACCAAGGGCGCCAATGTGGTTCGAGCGTAATGATAGGTGGGGGGAGTCGATATCGCTTTCGTCAAACCAGTTAGTTCCTATGAATCTGGTAGGTGCTGATGTAAAATGACTTAGAAACCTCCTTGAAAGCCAATACTACTATTTTCCTATAGTAGTAAAATACCTATTGACAACAGACGCGAGCAGATTCTTTGATGAATAAATTACCATGGCTTCATCGAAACTTTTTAGTGAGTGGGCCAGACATTTTTTTTTTTCTTTAGAGCTTGATATAAAAAAATAATTATTGGGAAAATCTCTGAATTCTGAGAGTGGAAATACAGTTGTTTTTACAAAAGATAGAGAATTGTAAAGTGGCCCCTTCAACCACTAAAATTTCCAACATTTTCTATAAAGAGACTGAAAACCAACCGCATGCCTGGTTGCTGTGGCCCTGCCTTATTGTTTTGGCAGCTAGAAACTGTTTTGAAAACGTTCGACGACAAGCAAAGCAAAATTGGGCTTTTCCTAGTGTCAAGGACTACTTTTTTCGAGGATTCTTTAATCGGAACTAGAACCAAAACCTAGAATGGGTCGTGTCCCCCATTCTCAAAGCTGGTTTTTTTTTTTTAAAGCAAAGCACCTATAATATGATGTTTATTATAAACCCTATCTGTACCGCGGCAGGGTGTCATATCCAAATATATTTAAAGCTCCTAATTTCTTCAAAAACCATACAAGTCTGATAATGATAGAGATAAATATAATATATTAATGTAAAAAGATATTTTATATTGAAATAATGTC
Organism: Artemia franciscana; assembly: GCF_032884065.1. Classification (NCBI taxonomy): domain Eukaryota; kingdom Metazoa; phylum Arthropoda; class Branchiopoda; order Anostraca; family Artemiidae; genus Artemia; species Artemia franciscana. The sequence continues at coordinate 25,534,297 of NC_088882.1, read as the reverse complement.
TTGTACATTATCACAAAGCATTAATATTGTAATGTAAAATAGTTCCGTTTTCTACCATTACCATTCTAGATGTACCTTTCTCTTACAATCATACGCCAGTAGAATGCTCATTAATTCATTTGATTTCATGTTCCATCCATCTTACAACTGGCAATGTAGTAGCCATTTGAAGTTTTTTTAGCAGGAAAATTCTGATGAAATGATGCTAATGTAATATCTTCAGCATTTACACCCTCCCTTTAATCTGAAATATAAACTAGAAAAAAAAAAAAATCAATTTACCCATCCCTGAAAGTATTTTCTACTTCTTGTTCGAATTGTAAACTACAAAAATCTCAGTGTCTCATGGGGATGGGGCCTTACCGGTAAGGGGTAATAGGCCCCTACTAGCCCTTAATAGCCTTACAGTGTATGATTTGTAACCTAAATATTTAATGTGTCACTCCCGATTCCTTTAAATTTCCTTAAAGAATACGTAGGTTGCATTTTGGACTGTAAATTCTAATGGAATGCTGGAGTTAGATTAGTAGCAGCAGGGGCACCAACGTGAAGGTTCTCCAGCGCCTCCCCGCACTCCTAACAATAAAACCAATCTCCAACACCTAGCTATTTTTTTTCTATGCCAATATGAAGCTATGTAATATTCCAAGATATGAACTTCGAAAAACTGTTTGTCCCAGGCAATGGGATGGGTGAGTAAAGTTAAGGCCTCATTCAAGTGCTTATATGTCTTAATTACTAAAGAAGGAAAACAATTTTCTTCTTTTTTTCTTTTTTTTTTTTTAGTAGAGTAGAAAAGAGTGTAGGTATGAGTATATATATATATGTATGCATAATTTTTTTTCTTTTTTTGTGTGTGCGTGTGTGGGTTTGTATTTGTTCATGTGTGTATTTGGGTGTGCTCTTACACTAATGCTTTTTTTTTACTATATGTCACTCCTATTCTCTATCTCACTCCCCCTTCTTCCACACATACAAATCTAAGTAATAGATCTCCCTCTACTGATCTAGATCATCTTATCTCTACTAATCTATATCATACCATCCCATCTCTACTATTCTAGATACCCTATATCACGTTACTAATCTAAATACCACTACTAGTGGTAATAGCAGGGAGTATTTCACCCATACCTCCTTATTCTTTTCTGACCCGGTTCTCTTCTTGACAGATTTGTCAGTTAGTCTGTAAGTTTTGGTTCTGTAGATCTGGTTAGTATCGTGGGATGAGAGGAGTTGTAGCTGGGTCCTTTCTTCTATCGAATTCTAGGTGCGAAAAATTTAACAAAAAGAAAGAATAGGCCATACTAGAGTATCAGATTCAGTCTCCGAGCTTTTCTGATGGCAATCGAATTTATTACATCTTCTGTTTTCGGCAATTCCTTTCTGTGTACTTGCATAAACAACAGCGCCTCTAACCTCTCCTCTGAAGTTATGCTTCTGAGTGCAGAACACGTTATGTCAACCTTAGAAAAGATTCTTTTTGCCTTTCATGTTGAAACTGGAAGCGTCGCAAGGATTGTGAGCAATGCAAAGAAGTTCGAAAAATTTGCTCCTAACAGCTGTTGAGAGCCAAAATGGCCGTCTTCGGCTTCGCCGTTGCTAATCTCGACAAATGGCTCTTCCAGATATGAAGTCCTATATTCTAATCACTACGTGTGTCACTTAGAAGTTCCTTGTACTTCTCCTACCCTTTCTTCAGATCGTCCCGATTCTTACTATGGACAATTGATGGAATTAGTGATGAAAGTTTAGCCGCTTGAGCAATACGGGAGCTATATCTTTCTAAAAAATCAAGGAGAATGGCATCCAGAGCTGGGATGAACGCCAACATCCTGTAGTGGATTTTTGGATCCAGATCAGGTTCGGTACATAGAGCGCGAGGCTATGTGTGGTTGGACGACTTTCATAGCAACATCAATTTTTTTTCATGTTCTCGACTTCTGTATAGAGAGACTGGAACTTGATTTCTGCACAGGCTCGCATTTCCTCTAATGATGTCTTGACGCTGCTTATGAGTTCTAAAGATCTCATAAGATCACCGTCCTTTTTTCTGAAGTGACTCTGCCAAAGGTTTCATTTGAGAAGAAAACGAATTCAAGCAGACCAGTCCAATCTGCGTGTCCGATTTCTCAATGCAAGAACTTAGTAGATGTGCTTTACTGCTGGATTCTCTGTCTAGCCAGCCTTCTATCTCCTCCAGAGTGGAAATAATAGACGAGAAGGAATCCCAGAAGTGACTAATTGCCTCATGATTCTCTATAAATCTTGTGGTACAAAGACCAATGAGGGTCTCAGCTCTACCATTGTCCTACGTTAGATGTTTCTTCAGAAGCCTTGTTCGTTTGGCGCTCGAGCTGAAACGAGAAATGGTTTCTCGTACGATATCTTGTGCATTCCGTGGAATTGGGACAGAAACCATCTTCGAGTATGAAAGATTAGTGGCAGGGCTTACGAAATGAAAATAAACTGCTCTGTATTTCACCAGCAGCCACATTTACCAAGCTCGACCTGCTAGCGGTTTTGCCATAACCTTGGCCGACACACTTTGTTATGTCTAAGCCAGATTCGGTGACTTCGACTAAAAGTGACCTGCCGAGGCTTTAGCCGTCTAGCCTTTCTTCATAATATCGGCTGGTATTGACCTTTTCATCTCCAACGAGCCCCGATAAGGTTTGAAAGGCGTCGACTACGGCAACATGATCTTCTCAGATTACGTAGCCCCTTTTCGAATTGAAAATATAACGGCACGCAACTACCATGAATTCCCTTGTCTGTCTATCGGTGGATTCGTCAGCAATGAGACACCAAACTGTTGCTGTGTTCACTTTTCTGACTACTTCAGATTTAACGAGTCATTTAATTGCCACGATTAGTTCATTTTGGATCTGCTTACTAGTGTATTTTGCGTTCCCAAGTGCAGTATCTACAAGCCTTTGAAGAAATGAATCACCCCCTGAACACAATACCGAAGTAGGTGACAGAAATTACCGTCATTTTCTGCTGCGACTACATTAGGGCCCTGATTATCGAGCTTACCACCGTCCTAGTGGCCACGAAGGTGATATTCTGTGCCCCGAAAAGTTTAATTGTTTCCAAAATGCTTGCAAATAGTTCAGGAGTCTGGTGTATTTATTTCATTCTTTCAGAGTCCAAGGCCTTCCAAAATTTTGATGGTATTGCTTGAACAAAGCTAAAAGCACTGCAGCCCTACACTGGTAATTCATATAATATCATGACTTGGCATGTTGTGTAAGTGCAAATTTCTTTTCAAATCAGACTTGAGTAGCCACTCAGTAGTTTTAAGACGAGCCGATCCATTTTTTACCCACTACCCCTACCCCCAGACAAATTCGACAATCCTCCACTGCTATTGGAGATTCTCATTATAACCCAAACACTACACCAAAGTCCTTCGTATTCTTGGTGACGGCTCACCGTAAGCTAAGGAAACCCGGAAAGAAGCTCAATGTTAAGTCGATTGAGCAGCTTCACCCTTCTTACATCTTTGTAATGAGGTCGAAACTTTGGCTTGGTTCTTTGGCTTTTATCTTTCGTTAAGAAAAAACGCGATGTCTCCAGATGTTGGTTGGTTGGTTTCTTTTAGTATCACTGCGAAACCGAAGTCAGAGGAGGAGGGCGTGATGCCGGTGTCAGGCGAGCAGGATGTTTAACAAGGCAAGAAGCAAAAAATTCTTTTTCTTTAACAAGAAAAATATTTTTTTTCTTGTTAAAGAAAACCCTATAAAAAAATGCTAGTGAAGGTAGGCGAGCCAGAATAATTGATATTTTTCTCAACACTCGTTGACAGTAAATCGACAGTGTCTAGGCAAAATTGTTTTTTGCAGTTATTTTTTTTTAAACGAATTTATAGTGTTTCATTAATTCTGTCTGATCAGTATACTGACTTCCAGTGCTCAATTAAGTCCTAAAATGATCAATTCTGAGTATTCCTCTCTTCAGAACCAGTTAGGTAATTGTGTTGCGGAGCAACACTACTGCTTTCGTAGTTTTTTTTTTTTTTTTTTTTTTTTTTCACCGTGATCAGCGACCTGTAGCTCCGAAGTGGTAAGAGTTAAAAATTTGAGATTTTTCAGAGGGAAGGGAAACGTGAAACAGAGTAAAAAAGTTCCAGAGAAGTTCCTAAAATTTCTAACAGTTTTCCATAAAAAAAAATAAAACCGTTTTTTTCTTAGAAACTCTGCGTTCGATGTTTGGCGTCAAGTTAAGACGACCCTAGCTTCGGAAATAAACTTGTTACAAATACAGTTATGCTGAACTCATGTAGAACTTTCATTTGTCTCTTCGAGAACCGGAGCACAAAATTCCGTAGCTCTTACAGATTTCCCGGAAATAATTCCGGAAAAGTCCATCTCGTTCCGATTTTTTTTTGAATTTTCTCAAATTTTCGATTTTGATGTTTCTTATATTTTTATCGAGTAGTGCTATGAAAAGTATGCAAGAAGAAGTGAAGTGTTCTATATACCAAGTTGCTTCGTTCTCTAAGAAATAATTTCCGAAGTTTCGACGTTCTAGAGGTAACTTCTGTTCTGGACCAGCTAGAATTTTTTTTCCAACGCGGTTCGACAGGCCTCGATCTCCTAATAACTGGAGCTTACAATAGTTTCTCCGAAATAAAATTCCTTCTGTGGGTTTTTCTATTTGGAAGTTTTGTCATGCCCTCGGGGCAATTTAAATTTTTTGGTGAATTTGGTTTGTTTTATATTTTCCTATCTTAGACCATCAAAAGTTAAGCAGAAAACTATAAGACGTTATTTCCGTATCTCTTTCAGATTTCCCGGAAATAATTCCCGAAATGTGCGTCTCGAAACATAATACTTCGAATTGGCGTCAAGTTAAGACGGCCCTAGTTTCGGAAGTAAACGTTTTAGAGATAAAATAATTATGAACTCATATAGAACTTTTATTGATGTTTCTCGTTTATTTCTGGACCAGCTAAACATTTTACCAAACTCAGTTTAGTAGGAGCTCGAAATAAAACCATATCAAAGATGCTTCAAGATAACAATCGAAGCCGCATTAGAAAAATGTCCTCTGAAGGACATAATGGAGACTGTTGCTCCGCAACTGTGTCCCGTAGGGCACAGTTGCACGTGTTGCTCCGCAACTGTGCCCTAAGGAACAGGGCACAGTTGCTGCAACACTTCCCGTTGCACAGACAACGGAGGTCTAGTTTTTTTTCCTTGTAAACTTCCCCGTTAAGCGGTGAAAAGTAAGAAAAATATTCTAAAAAATGCACCCTAAGTAAAAATACAGCGTTTTCTTATGATGATATTGTTCCTTTCAAATATGGATGGTCTTGGATGTTCTGCTTTATCCCAATTTAGGGCATTTTGCCGAAACACGGTCAAAATTCTGTTTTTACACATGGTTTAATAATTTCTAACTTAACCCATTAGCGCCCAACGTTCCCATCTGGGAACACCGTACTTTAAATTTTTATGACTAACACGGTAGCAGCTAGGGAACATTTTAAGCGTCCCTTGAACTGTCATAAGAATAAGAGAAGTTCTCAGTTTTTTTCGGATCTGAATTTGGTTTAGTTTGGTTCTTTTTTTTTTAGTTTGGATTTTATTTGTAATATGGGGAAAAGTAAGCTTTTGAAAGATATCTGTTTCTAATGTAATACCAGGGAAGGCAAGTGGTTGAAACCTCTTGTTTTACCGCTTTGTTGTTCAATAATAACCACTCTTTGAATCTGTGAAACAATTGCACCAAAACGTCTACAGATAGAGGATGCAGTATCAGTTAACCAAAAGTGTTCCCAATCGGGAACGTAGGGCGTTTCGTAGACCTAAAATTTTTCACATGTTTTGTAGCAGGCGATCACTTCTTTTCTGCAGATGAGTCCCAAGAAATGTGCTTCTATCATAGAAGCTGTAGCTATGGTAGACAAAATAATATACGATGAGATAGACATTGATATGGTCGTTATCTATTAATCTCCCCATAATTTCGGGGTAATAATAAAAAAAATATGGGGGTAATATTGGAGATAGTCAATGATGAAAGATAGGGCGACAAAGGCAATAAAAAAAAATGAATAGTCCCCAAAGTTGTCTTGCAGGGGCGATAGAGCTTAAGATAATTAATCCTTGTAAATCACCCAGCCTACGTCGACATTATCAATATGGGTATTTGCCAACTTCGACATTATGAATAGACTACATAAACGAAGTTCCACTAAGACATAATTCTAGGAAGATCATATTCTATCCTGCATCTTACAACAGTCAGGCAACTCAATAAGATAGGACACGTGGATTAGCTCTCCCAAATCCCACTCGGCAATCTCAAATATCAAAAACATTCCCAAAACCCTTTGTGATGTGTATCCCCTCCCGTTACTCATCCTTATAATACCCCCATCAATGACTCCCAGAAACCGTACCCCAAATCGACGGGCTCTTAAGAAAGAGAATAAAACAGATCTGCCAAAAAAAAAAAAGAGAAAGAAAATACAATCTGAAGATGAAGATGTACCCTCAGAATCAGTACTTCAACTAGTAAGCAAGGTTAATTAAGTGATTAATTTTCCCCGAAAGCGAGGTTTACCTTATGACTTTATGACAAAATTATTCGTAAACTGATCATGCGAGCAGTTTCATGTCTAAATCTCTAACCGATCAAGAGCAAAATCTTGAGCACAGGAGCACTGGACCAATGGCGCCAATGTGACTCTAGGTGGGCATTGAATTGACAAGCTTATTTTAAAAAAGATTAAAAAACAACTCAGAACGGAATAAGAGTGCCAGAAGTATCTTTGGGGGGGGGAGGTCGTCCCCTCCGACCCCGTGGATCTGTTCCTGGCCTAAATTACTTTTAACTCTTTGATTCATCTAATTTTAACCAAATTAGCTATGTAATTAGATAGAATGGATAGATAGATTTATTCACACTAAAGCCCTATTGGGCCATTCGTTATCTAATTAGTCCCAAAATTAAAAATATGGATTTTTTGAGTGGAGAAGGGGCAGGGACAGTTAAGAAAATCCCCCCCTAACATAAAATTAATGTTGTAAGTTGCCTTATCATACCCCCATCAATGACGCCCAAAACAATATCCTAAACTCATGGCCTCTTAAGAAAGAAAATAAATAAAATCTGCCAAAAAACGAAAAAAAAAAGAAAACAATCTGAAGATGAAGATCTACCCTCAGAATCAGTACTTCAACAAGAAAGCAAGTTTAATTTGTATGACGAAATATTTAATAAACTGATCGTGCGAGCAGTTTCATGTCTAAATCTCTAACTGATCAGGAGCAAAATCTTGGACGTGGGGGCCACTGGACCAAGGGCGCCAATATGAATCTAGGTGGGCATTGAATTGACAAGCTTATTTTAAAAAAAGATGAAAAAAAGAAAAAAGAACGGAATAAGGGTGCCAGAAGTATCTTGGGGGGAGGAAGGTCACCCCCTCCGACGTCGTGAATCTATTCCTGGCCTAAATTCCTTTTAACCCTTTGATTCATCTAATTTCAACCAAATTAGCTATGTAATTAGAATAAATAGATAGACGAATTTATTCACACGAAAACCCTATTGGGCCATTCGCTATTTAATTAGTCACAAAACTAAAAATAAGGATTTTTCTTAGTGGGGAGGGGGCAGGGGCATTTAAAAAAAATCCCCTTAGAGATCAAACCCACTGCACCGACACAAGCACCCTCTTTCCATCGTTTTTAAAATCACGTTTTTAAACCTTCAATTACTGGGGGCTAAAGTTTGCTCTTCAATAGGTTGCTAAGGATACCGCAACCATGAAATAGGTTACAGCGGATACTGCAAAAATTAATTTGGTTACTATTAGCCCGAGTCGCTCCTCACTTCACCTTAATGCCCTTCACCTTTTAGAAAACCAATATAAAAAACCAAGACGCTGTTATATTAATAGATTTTCAGTTTCTTGACAATTTTTAACACTCTTGATTTACAAATTTTCGGAAATTTTATTTCTGATTAGGACAATTATCGCATAGTCAAATTAGAGTATTCAGCGTTGTCTGCATTGAAAAAAATTAGTGTGAAATTCAAATTTTGCTCTCACTCAATCATACTATCTGTCTTGGCCTTTTTTACAATTAGCCATGGCCTAGTGCCCACAACTACTTGATTCAAAATGGCTCCTTCAGAGCCATTTCTAGGTAATAGAGTGTCAAATGGATTGTTCAGTTGCGATTTTTTTTTTTTTTTTTTTTTTTTTTTTTTTTTTTTTTTTATAGGAACAAGTATCAAGCTTGTAGTCTCGCCTTGTGGCAGCAGAAATTGATCTTGAGGACCCTTATAAAGCAAAGCACGAATCCACTAGGCTAAACTCGAGAATCAAACAAAGAAAAAAAAGACTCGAAATAAAATTGGCATAAGTTGATCAGGATTTTTTTCTTTTTTGTTTTGAGCTTAAATGGTCATTTTAGTACAGTTTTACCTTTGGTTAAATTTCAAGTAAAAAAAAAAAAATAATATTTAGCATTGAAAGACATTATTTTTTTGCGGTGATTTTTGATATTTTGTAAAACTCCTACCGAAAAATTTGGAAATTAATAGAAAGAATAGGTCCATACTTTTATTATGCTCTACAGAAAGAAACACTGAAAAATAGCTAATTGACCTGACACCGTTACAAAATGTAAATGGGGATGCAGATAATGAATAAATATTTAAGTTTAATACAATAAAATAAAGGACAATCTACACTTATATTAAATTATCGTTTAAATAAAACAGAAACTCTCACAAAACAGTTTAAGAACTAAAACAAAAGAAAAGAAAAACTCTTGGAATATAACTATTATTTGGCGGAAAGTTGAAAACAATAATTGTCTTAGAGCAAAGAGTATGGGCAACTTACAAAAGTGGAAACTTGCACCAGTGAAAAAACCATCAGCGCTATCTAAAGTTTGGCATCTCTTTGCATTTTTCCGTGTAATAACAAAATAATTAATCTTATTGGTGTAATTGGTAAATTTAGTGTAGGATTAAGTGTAAGATCTCAGTTTCTGACACAAAAAAGATTTCACAGCTTCAAAAATGTCAAGAGACACCAAATGATCTTTTTTTTCCAATACTAGCACCGGTTTCCACACTTATAAGTTACAAATACTCTTTGGTCTTAGAGCTTTAAAAAAGGTGTATTTAGTACCAACTTTAATATTATTACTGGGAACAGTTTGACATCCTAGACGATGAGAAAAGTGACTAGTAGCGATTTTACATCAATAAAAAGAACAGCTTTTCATTGCTTTATTTCAAAATTACGTAAGAAAAAGAAGAGAAAGAAGAAAAGGAAAATGAAATTTATGTAGCGAAGGAAAAGAAATATATGAATCTAAAATCAGATAGGAGGAAGAGACAAATTAAACTGAAAAAAATGTGAATTATATGAAAAACATCATACAGAAAATTTGCTAAAAAAAAAAAAAAAAAAAAAAAAAAAAAAAAAAAAAAAAAAAAAAAAAAAAAAACAGATTGACACAGCACCATTGGAGAAGGGACTAGACCTAAAGCTTTAATTTTTAAATAAAACTATGTGGATTACACAGACTGGAGTAGAGTCTGACTTTACTTTAGAAATAGGCGTAAAATTCACATTAGGTCGTAATCTTCGCACATTTACGGCTTGAACAAGTTTTAATTTGCAAAACCTGAAGATTTACTACAGTGTCCATTTGGCGATATGTAAATATTTTTTTTTTTTCTAGCCACAACAACAAAACGAGATTCGATTTAATTCAAAATGAAAATATTAAAAGAAGTCCCTGAATACCAGCCAAGATAAGACACACAATAAAAAAAAACAACACTTAAAATAAAAAATTCATTATCTAAATCGGTTTAGAACTACAAGCACAAATAAAAAACACAATTTTAAAACCTCAAAATGAAGAAATAAAAAGGATGAAAATTTTCAACATGAATTCTAATCTTAATACTACCTTTTTGTCTATAAAATCCGTTGGACATGCTCAAGCACACATCAAGCACAAGAGGCAGGCGGTAATCTAGTCTAATCACTGTTTTACATATCTATTGAGCCTTCAATTTTTAGACTGAAGACGGCTATCCAGAGGAGTCGACTGAAATTGTTTTAAAGTTTAATTTTCATTTTGGGGGGATGGGGTCGGAGTTTTCTGAACCTGCTTTTGCGACGTCCATTGCGAATAAAAAATGTCAATTTAGACATTTTTCTCGTTTTCATCATTCTCTTAAAGAATATTCAAGAGCTCAAAGTAATAGCCAATTTAGCCAACATTCATAAATGTATATTATATAATACACAACTAAAGCCATCACAAAATTCAGGCACTAGAAATTTTTCTATGGGGGGAGGGAGGGAGAAAGTTTGGATATTTAAACGACAAGGGGTTCTAGTATTCAGAAGGGAGGAGGCCTACATTTGCAGAAAAGCAAATATACGCTAACTAGCTAAAAATTGTGGAGGTATTAGCAGCGTCACCCTCTTTTTTGATAAAACCTAAAAAAAATTCGATCAAAATGCTTTGTTTAAAATCGATAATAAAAGTTTGGCCTCAGATACTCTGATAAAAACAGGTATTTGCTTGGCAAAACTTACGACAACCCATCGCCCTCAATAACATGTAACTTGGGATAACTCTTACGTGGGAATGTAAAATTCGAAGGTAAAGGAATTTAGACCCCCTCTTCCTAGGAGACTATTCGACGATCCAGACTAGGAGCTTTGAGATAAAAAGGAAGCAATGTTACTATAGAACCTAGCACAGGACTCAACCCTTTTTTTTACAATCAACGTATCTGTCTGTTGTTACTGGATCCAGAATATCTTCAGAAAACGGTCGAATTTAAACTAAACTCTTTGGATTTCAAACAAGCGAACAGCAGTGTCATACCAAATCGGAGGATCAATATTTCTGGAAAGAAAGAAACTAATATTTTAGATTTATCGCAAAGGATATAAAAACAACAAAGAAATAAAAAGTTGTAAATCAGAAGAAAACTCTTGAATATAACCAGATAAGGTCGAAGAAAAGATTACATAGGACAAGTAGAAGAAAGAGAAGAAGAGAAGAGTTTGAATTAATAAATCATTTTTTTTAAACAATCATTCAGATATGATTAAAAGGATGAAGTAGCTGCCACCGATTGAACCCCTCATCTCCATAAGATTTTGTCTCTGAGTCACTGAGCGAGATTTTGTGGTTTCGTCGATAAAACTCCTTCACAGTAGCGATGGTCATGTCAAGCAGCAATTTTATATTACATAGATCACAAAAGTATAAAAAAAGCCTAATAAAAGAACTTCAAGTTCAAGGGGTTCAAGTTACTGGTCCATCCATACTTTTTTCTGCGCATATTTAGTATTTTTTCTGCCACACTGGTGCTACATGTCACTGAGTTTGACTAACAGAATTTTCATATGCTTTCTATTATTGTAAAACAAAATCCCTGGTTGTAAGGTAGGCCCCCGAGAGTATTAGGCACAAATAGCCATGTACTAATTTCAGTTCCTAGTCATCCACTGGGCGTTCTGCCCAGGGCCTGAACATAGGTCAGAGTATCTTGTGTACGCTACCAAGATTGGATAGATTAAAGCAATAATGATTGGATAAATCATGCATGAGGAGGAGGGGGGGTCAGTCTCCCAGGAGATACGAAGGTCCAAATGTGACACAAGAAAAGATCCCTGACGAGAAATTAAGAAGGAAGAAAGAGGTTTTTCGCTAGTACTGATACAAAGGATTTAATACTGTTTGCAGCTGACGGCTGTCAAGGGATCGGTGACTCTCTTGCGTCTTTTGAGGGACAAGTATTGCCTGTTGAACCCGGTTTAAAACTGGGTAAAATTCTAGAGAAGGGCTCTTGGAGAGGGAAAATAAATAAGAGATAGGCAAGCCCTATGTCAAAACAGTCCAGTCAAGGGGGTACTAATAGCCCAGTAGTAATTGGTGCTATGCTATTATTTACTTTTAGGGGGTATGGAGGCAATGGCCTTTGTGACCTGACCCTCGACTTTGTGATTCAAATCCCAGCATTCCAGCAGGCATACAATTTCTACAGTTTTGAATTTGGTTAAGAACAAGATACATGTACACATGAATGTACATTTTTTTTATTGTTTTTTTTTTCTTAGAGAAGTTTTCTTCGATATTTGTAAGAAGAATGCTATGGGGTCTTTAATTTTAGTCTATAAGGTTTAATGTTTTTTTTCTTCTCCACAGCATTTCGGAATAGACTCTGACGAGGGGATATTCACTTCGGCAGAAAATGTCAAATTGGATGCAAAGTTTTAGACGTAATAGACATAACAGGTAGACATAATTACGTAACAGACGTAACAGATAAAGTAAGCTGAAGATTTTTAGTGAAGGTAATCAATTTGTAAGGTAGTGAGTAAAGTGTTACACAATAGGCTTTAGATTCCTAATGTTAGGGGGAGGAGGCAGTAGCCAAATCCTTTTTGAAGTCATTTCTGTTCGTCTTAAATTTGACTTAGAATATTCAATTGAAATTTTACTCGTTTTAATATTTAACAATTCTTTTATATTAGTACCTAATATCCGTATGTTTGCGATGATTGTTTATTTAATTTCTATTTCACTTCAGGTTTCATTAATTCTTTAATATTAATTTCTGGTCATTTTGAGTTTGAATTAACATAGGAATTTATTTCTGCTGGTATTAAGTTTAATATGGCTCCTTACTTTTCTTTAAAATACTTCATCTTCGGAATTTTTTTTCCAATTAATTTTCATTCGTATTTGAATACCAAAGTTTCAGGTTTTTCAACGTCCCCTCTTTAACATACAAGTTTTTTTTTTAACGTCAAAGTTTAAAAACATCAAAATAATGATTTTTTCAACATCAAAGTTTCCACTTTCAAAATCTCTCTCAACAATCCCTGAAAGTAGTTAGAAGTAGATGTAGTAGCAGTTACAAGTAGACACAGTCAGAGTTGCAAGTTGTCACAGTTGGAAGTAGTCATAGTTTTGAAAGACTTCAGACTTTACTTTTCATTGAAAGACTTCGTTTTCGGAAGATTTTTTAAAATTAACTTTTATTCGTGTTTGACTGCCAAAGTTTCAAGTTTTTCAACGTCCCCACTAACAGAAACAAGTTTTTTTTTTTTTTTTTTTTACCATCAAAGTTTCAAAACATCAGAATATTGGTTTTCAACGTCAAAGTTTCCATGTTCAACATCCCTCCCAACAATCCCTAAAAGTAGTCACTAGTACCCTTAGGTCTCCCTTGGGTATTTCTTTTATGTCCTTTTGAAAACCCCCCTGCATATAAGGTGTTTCGACATAACCCATACAATTTTTTAAAAGTTTTGTCTTAAACCTTCGCCTTTTTGGAGACCCAGGATTAAACATGCCCTCTTTTCCAATAAAAATCCTTATATTTTAATAATGGACAGGTGGCATAACTTACAAACCTTACCTTTGGACTATTTTGAACAATATGGCTATCTCAAAATTTTGATAGGATGCATTTGGGTAAAAAAGGGCGTGGAGGAGGCTGGTTACCCACCGATCACTTTTGACTCTTACAAAGAGAACGGAAAGTTTCGATTTCCAATCGAATGAGCGTCCTCCGAAATTTATACGACCACTCCTTCCATAAAAACCTTATATATTAACAAGTGGCAACTAGCACAACTTACATCCCTTACCTCCGGGCTGTACTTTTTCTAATCCCGGAGACAGAGTTATTTGACCTTTAGACTATTTGAGCAAAATGGTTATCTTGATTTAGCTTATAAGGGAGACCTAATGTAGTGGTTTTAAGCTCCCATATGAGAAAATGGTAATCGATTAAAATCTTTATGGTTTACAAAAGAAAACTGTTTAAATAATCCGTTGTTCAATGATTTACTTATGATGGTGCTGATAACTTCAATTGCATATTTTAACGAATTGTTTAGACAGACACTCAAAGTTCTGGCAACTAGACGGGTGACACAGTTAATACCTAATGATGAAACTTGAATTTTCTTTTGGGTAAACCCCGGAATTTTGGGGATTTCTCCATAAATACGGGGATAGGACGAAACGATGTCCATAGCGTCCTCCAAAATTTGCTGGTAGCAATGTCAGTGCTGCCGTTCCGGGGTTTGGCCTAGCTTTGACCTTATGAACACAAGTGGCAGTGCCGTGGCGCAATGCAAAACGGGAAGTACCCGGTGATTTTTACAAAACTTTATTGAAACCCCTTTGAGAAAAAGGTGGTAAGGGTGACGGGGGTAATTAAAAGCATTAAATTGATTTATTTGTGAGGAAAGTTACTTAGCATGGATATGTTTATTAGACAAAGAGATGCCTAGATAAACTTTTAAGAGAAAGACAGTTTTCCTTTTAGGAAACGAAGAGAATGTGTCGACCCAATTTTTAATTTTTGACTAGTAGCATATTGTCAGTTATTTGTGGTGTGCTTTATATTGAAGGACGGTGCAATCTTATTCGACTCAGCCACTATGAAAGGCGCTGTTTTGGACTACGCTGTTTTAAACAATTTCTATATTTTCCCTACTGTACTTGTCGTTCAAGAAAAAATACCTTGGAACGGCTTTTGTAACATAGTTTAACGACAACTGGAATCTATTAAATGAATTCTTTCATAAAAATTAATTTAAACTAAAAAAAGGAGAGTGATAAACTAAAAAAGAAAACAGAATGATTAAAAGACCGGTTCTAGTTTCATTTCTTTCGTTCGACCCTTCTCACCTTATAGCAAATATATAAAAAAAGATGAAGAAAAATACAAACCTTAAGTAAATCACACCCCACATGTATGTCCTGAACCATGCAGCCGTGCCACTATTTGCTTGATATTTTCTGATAAGAATAGGATGTGGTACTGGGAGGAGTCCCACAAGAGTTCCGTGCTGGAGAAACTTCAATATTTCACTTTCATCCGTCAAACCCCTGGAAGTGACATATTAAAAAACCGAAGGTAATCTTAAAAAAAAAAAAAAAAATTAAAACATAATACAGCTTCTGAAACTAGGAGGCAAAATAGAAAACGTATCGATGGCTTTAAATAGACTGTAAATCTCAAATTTTTTAATCGATAGTATTTTAGCCCTCTTTGGTCAAGATTGTGGCACTGGCCCACCCAATAGCAGACAAAGCTACAATGGTGTGAGATTACCTCTGTGTTAATTAAAAAGGGCACTAAAACCCTAAATTTGTTTTAAATCCTCTTTCAATATTCTGCCACCACTATAATAACCCCCCCCCTTCCACCCAGAGAAAACAGTAATTAAACGCCTTTTTGTGATTATCCTTCTCGGAAATAAAACGAGTTTTGTAATTTGCATATAGAGGTTTGAAACCTCTATCATTGTTTTTCTGGTAAGATGAACTTGATTTGTTTATTCTCATTAATTTCTCTGACTTTTGGAACGGTTTTCTCCCCTTTTCTAAGTCTTATCATATTTTCTATGGTTCATAAATTTTGAAGTCAAGACAGCTGGACACACTCATCCTCCGTCTCAGTCTATTCAAAACTCCCCTTTTTACTGCCTCCCATGGAGTTCCATTTCCTTTGAAGCCTTCAATATGACCTCTTTCCATTCTCTTTTGAGGCGACTTACTTTTCGTTTGGCCCCGGATCATTGTATGAAAAGTACAATCTTTGACAATCTTGCATCTTCATTTGTGAGACGTGTCTTGACTGTCCTAACTTTTCTTTCGTAATCACCCAAGAAAGTGGGATCGGACCACATCTTCCACAAAGCTTATTGTTTGACATATGGTCGGCCAAGCAGGAAACTAAAGCTATCTTTAGACAATTCCCCTGGATGATATTTCACGAACAAAAATTCCTCTGCATTTTGAAGTGCCAATGTTTCAGAACCATATTCCTCCATAGCTTCCAATATACTATAGCTTCTAATACTAATACTAATAGCTTCCATAACTTCTTCACTGCAAGCACCATCTTTACTAAGGGTAATACTAATTGGGATAGGTAAGTGCAGCTATTCTCTAGATGAATAGGTCTTCTGTTTACCCAACAATACCTCTTCAGAGGCATTTATTCCTAGTCTAAGGACTTATTTTTTCTTAATATTTCTTTTCAAACCTATTTTTACACATTTAACTCTAATTACTTCCAGAAATTCATTTATTTTGCGAAGATCTTTTTCTAAGACACTCAGATGAGGCATTTATTCCTAGTCTGTCACTTAGTCTTCTTTACACTCTTTTCAAATCTATTTTTGCACCCTGAACCCTCACAACTTCCAAAAATTCATTTATTTAGCTAACAATTTTATCTAGGACTCTCAGATCATCTTCATAATTTAAGTCAAAGAATATTACCTAGCCATTTGATTCCGTTTGATTCGATTAAATGGAGTCGACCTGGACTAGAAGGATCTTAATTATCCAAATACACCTTGACATTCTGCTGCCGCAGAAGGCAGCGATTTGTGAACCACCAGTTCTGAAGGGTGCTAGTACATTGGCTTAAAAATTCTTTGGATAATCCAACCTTACATTATATTGTCAGTGAAAATAAAACAAGATTTAACTCGAAAGAGGACAATTTAGCGACTTTGTCGACAATTTGCCGGTAACGAAACGGTTCGCTGTGTTTCTTACTGCAGGGTTAATTTTGGATATAGAATAGCGTAAGTCTTTTTTTTTCTTTTTGAAACATCTAAAATATAATAAATATCAAAATCAGAATTTTTTGGAAAAAATTCGGAGCGTCTGTTTCGAAATCGGGATTTCAGGTATTATTTACCAAAATTTATGAGATATACAGAAATTTGGCTTAGATTGTGGAAGAGGTGCTATGAAGATGTGGAAGAGACGATATGATATGTGCGGAAGATGTGGTCAATCAAAATTCTAAGTTATTAGATTTCTACGAATTTAAACTTCGAAGCCAGAGGATTTTACTTCGGCAACATGTAGAGAATTCGTAAACTCAACTTTAAAATACATAAGATCACAAAAGGAGTTGTATTTTCTGAAAACCCAGAAAAAAATTTTATACGAAAAAATTTTGATCTTGCATCTCTTACCACTTCAAAGCTCCATGCCACTCACCACGAAAGAAGAAACAACTATGAAAGCAGTGGTCTTGCAACATTCAGCAACATTAATTGGCAATATTTTTTCATCGCTACAATCCATTAGGAATGAAGTACTGCTTTCTGACATTTCCGACCATTTGCCAGTTTCAGCCCTGTTTCAAGTCCTCCAAAATCCACAAAGATTAGTCCCCCAGGATAAACCGAGATTTTGTTGCTCACCAGTGGAGCTGGATAGATTGAAAGAAGATCTTGGTACATATAAATGGGACTTTTCTCTACCAGAAAATATTAGTTTAGGCAATTATAATGACATATTTGGCCGGTTTTATGACACCGTTAAGGAAAAATTCACGTCTTATTGTCTAAAAGCTCCTTTAAAAAATCCTCGATCAAAAAGATCAACACCTGTAGCTCCCTGGTTAGCATCTGGAGTCCTAAAATCAATAAAAAGGAAGCAGAACCTTTGGAAGGAGTACAAAAAAAGACCAAATAAGGCCAAGTTAGAAGCATTTAAGTTGTACCGTAATTTTCTGAAATCAATTATTCGCAGAGCTAAAACAGTATATTTTACAAAAAGATTTGTTGATTGCGGTAAAAATATAAAAAAGACGTGGGACGTGATTAAGGAAGTTAGTCGGCCATCCATGAAACCAGAAGGTCTCCCTAAGTCTCTCATTGTAGAAGATCAACTTGTAACAGAAAAAGGCCAAATTCGACATCATATGAATAAATTCTTCGCGGAGATAGGGAAAAAACTGCTAATAGCGTTTTTTATTCATCTGTATCAGAGTCTTGGAAGCAGTTCTTAGGTCCCCCGTGCTTGAAATCAATGGTTCTTGGGGAGGTTACGGTGCAGGAAATTAGAAATATTGTTCTGTCTTTAAAGAATTCTTCAGCAGGTTTCGACCAAATTTCTGCTAAAGTAATTAAACATATTCTTCCATCGATTATCATCCCAATTTACCATTTGATTAATAGGTCATTTGAACTAGGAGTATTTCCCCAACGTCTTAAACTTGCACGTGTTATAGCTTTCTTTAAAGGAGGTGACAGAAAGGATCCTGGGAACTGCAGGCCGATCTCTCTTCTGTCAGTGTTCTCTAAGATATTTGAAAGAGCAATGCTCAAACGTCTGGTGAGATTTCTTGAAGCTAATTTTTTTTTTCATCAGCATCAGTTTGGGCTTCGCGCAAAGTATTCTACAGAACATGCTTGTAATAGACTTCTTCAGTTTATACGACGATCTTTAGATTCTAATCTTATTCCTGCAGCCATTTTTCTTGATGTAAAGAAAGCCTTTGACAGCCTAACACATAAGCTTCTCATTGGTAAACTTTGTCATTTTGGTGTCCGTGGGGAAGCATTGTCTTGGTTCTCGTCATACCTAACAGACAGATCTATCGCCACAGAAATTACAGACGAAAAAGTTCCAATTGAATACGGAGTACCCCAAGGTTCTATTCTTGGGTCAACCCTCTTCCTCATATATGTGAACGATCTCTACCGACTTTTTAACACCCCAATTAACAATGTTTGCTGTGGATTGTGTCACAAATCTTACTCTCAGAGTACGTTGGTGTTTACACCTGATAGTCAAGAAGAATTAATAGCATTTGTAGATGACACTACTTTAGGTGCTGCAGCTCCGGATGAATCATCCCTTATTCTAAAGCTTCAAGCAATGACTGAGAAAATACTCTTTTGGTTTGACATAAATCAACTAACTTTAAATGTAAAAAAGTCCTACCTTCTTATTTTTTCTCGTAAAGGGGTGAGCTGCCCCACAATTACTGAGCTTCATACACCAAGAGGCTCCATAAGTCGTCCCCCGGATCGATATGTGCGATCCCTGGGAGTTCTTTTGGATGAAAATTTATCATTTAAGTGGCATGTTCAAATAATAAGAGTGAAAATTTCCCGTGGACTTGGGATCATCCGAAAATTAAAGCGTTTATTCCCTTTCCCTATCCTCCGTCTTTTATACTTTTCTCTGATTGACCCTTATATATGTTACTGTTCGTCTGTGTGGATGTCCACATTTCCCTCGGTACTTGCTCCTATTCATAATCTTTATGAGAAAGCGGCAAGAATTCTCCAGTCGGCTACACAAACTCCTCTTGACCTCCTCAAAATTAAAGATATTTATGTTTTATCTCTATCTTCGTTGGCATATCAATACTTCCAGAGAGATCTCCCATGTTGTTTTTCGGGACTGCTTAAACTAGTAGGGGAAGTAAATTTGTATATCGTTCGTAACCGGGAGGATGTGAAGATTCCAGCTAGTCCCTCGGTTCGTTCAGACTTCGGCCTGGCTGTGACTGTGGGACGTGCTTGGAACTTGGTTCCCGCTGAGATCCGGCAGTCACGAACACTTGGCTCCTTTAAGAGACAGATGAAAAGTTTCTTATTAAAGGCTTCTTATTAAATGTTTCTTATGGTTAATTTATTATTTTTTTTTTTTTTGGGTTGTTGTTTTGTTGGTGTTGTATCCTCGATGACGCGAGAATTTTAATTTGTATTTTATTATCGGGTGATGTGAGGGTCGCTGTTTCATGGGGACTGCCGGTGAGTTGATTTCATTTCCTTACATATTTATATTTAGATGTTGGTTAGTATGTTTATGACAAGTTTTATGATTCTTTATTTATTGTATGCCGTTTCCCAAATAACGGGCCATTGAGCCCTTTGGGATATTGTTTTTGTTATTGTTATTTTATGAAAATAAATAGAACTTGAATTTGAACTTGATCAAATCCAAATTTGAATGATTATCATAATCAGAAAGCAATTTTACGTTACGCTGTTGCACATGCTAGACCGGCAATTTACTGACAGCTAGCTTCAAAGGGTGCCTCACTAAATACCTTAAGGTCTTTCAACTTAACGCCTTTATATTTTGCGGTTGCTAAAAATCACATAAAATTAACTGGATATCTTCTAGGATGTGAAGGAGCTAATTCGGTAAACGCCTTTACATATGCTGCTTGGTACACCGAAAATTGGAAATCAGTCGTCTACCAGTTTCAAAAGCTGCCTGTATAAATTTCTTAGGTTCTTTCACGAATGCATATTTACATGTCATATTCCGAATGAAGACTGAGAGAAGGAAAATCACACAAATTAAAATCTTTATAATGAAATCATTCACTATACAAAAAGGAGCAGGAACGCGAGGCGTTCCTATTTAACTAAAAGAATTATTTTTCTTCCAATGTACGATGGCAGCTCAATGTGTGAAATCTTGTTTAGAACAGTTATTCTTGAACAGCTGAGACATAAAGGAGTTAAGCTTTAGAATACAGGGGGGAAGAGTGGAAGAATATGAACAGTCCACCTCATTAAAAGAAAACTGATTTGTAAAAATAAAATTGATTTGATAAGTAATTTTAAAGTTCACGTTCTCTGAAAAAAAAAAATAATTCAAGTTTATTCTCCTTTAAGTTCTGCTCATGAACGAATACACGCACATTTTCACCGTAATGAGAAAAATAAAACCTCACTAAAGTCAGTCTTGAGTACCTCTAAAGAATGCCTGAATTTAATTGCGCGACAGAAGAGATGCCTTACCGTGTTTGGAAAAAAAACTCGTCACATCCTAATGATCATTTGGAGTTACCATGTTAGCAACAAGGTTCACATTCGCACAGGTCAACCAGACATCACCTCGTTTGTGAGACAACAAAGATGGGAATTCCCGGGACTTTTGCTTCATATGTCAAATCATAGACTTCCAAATACACTCCTCTACTGGCAACCAAAAGGGACCCGTCACCAAGAGACCAAAGAACATGCCACGTAGGGCGTACAAACACGAGGAAAAAAGGCTTCAGAGGGTCTCATCCGAGAATGGAAGGATATCTATGCACCAGCGCACCTGAAGGAAATTGGAGACCACCCAATGACTCATTGTGTGCCTATGGAGGAACTACAGTAAGGTATTAAAACCCATGATTCCTTTTCCTACAAACAATTCTTACGAATCATGGTTTCTCATTGCGACATGATGGTGAAGTGGAAAACTGAACTTTAAAACATTAATAAATTGACAAGAATCCGACTTCCTAACCTTCTTTTTCCGGACCCTTCACAGGAACTGGGGCACTTAGCGTCACTCAGCAATTGGAATCTTCAGCCTTTACTTCGCCTAGTTTTCAATCCTCAACAACTGGGCAATTTTTGTTTTCGTGATGTAAATACCGTCTCGCAAATTGAACTCAGGTATCCCAAAATAACGAAACTCAGGTGATGAAAGAATAAAAATCAGAACACCATTCCGCGTTTCCTGGATTCCCCCTCCCCAATCATGGTTTTAGTTGTCTATCGCCTTTCACATGGTCCCCAGCTTGTTTATACAAAATTCAGAGGAGAGCATTGATCTTCATTAAAAAAAAATGTTTATGCAATAAGTCATGGGACAATTAAGGGCTTTAATACTAAAACATAACAAAAGCAAATAGAATTAGTCAATTTGACCTCAGAAGCTGCACATTTAAGAAATGAAACGATAACGCTTGTGTCACGTCGCCCTAATTTCTGCCAAGGATGTCGTTGTAGGTGAATAAGGGAATGTGCCTTGATGAATCTAGTCCATTGTAAAGAGAATATTTTAGCAAATAACTGGAAAACCAGATTTAAAAATAAAACTGTGCTTACTTGTCAATACAAATTTTTTCCACTTGAGGCACTAAGACTTGCAGCATTCTCATGATCGTCTGAAGTGGAAGTTTTTTCTTCCATCCAAGGACCCATTGTGGAGTAGGCTGCCAAGACTGGCTTAGAATAGAACTTGTTTGGCTTCTGGCTGATGAGACTGATGGTGACCGGTCTGGTACTTTCTCGAACTTAACTGGCTGTCCAAAATTTTTTTATTATTATTATAGCGATAAGCAAGCTTTAGTATTTAATAGGTGGAGAGTGAGCCTGATAGAAAGAGGGGTGGAGAGGGAGAGAAAGAGAGTAATAGCGAGAGAGAGAGAGAGAGAGAGAGAGAGAGAGAGAGAGAGAGAGAGAGAGAGAGAGAGAGAGAGAGAGAGAGAGAGAGAGAGAGAGAGAGAGAGAGAGAGAGAGAGAGAACGAGTGAGAAAGAAAGGAGAGTCATATTTTCACATAGCCCTCCTTTCACCAAACCAGAATATTCAAAGTTTCATTTTCTGACAAATTATTGTTGCACTAACGAAATAAGCAAAACAGAAAGAAACAGAAATAATGTGACAAACCATGAACTGATTTAGAACATTTTTCTACTGTTTTACTATCGAAACATTTTAAACAATTAGAATAGCGTATTATCGTATACGCTCAGGCAACACCGCAAACGTGTGCCTCTAAAACCCTTTTTCTACATGCCAGCCAAATACTACTACTACTACTACTACTACTAATAACTCACTGCAGAACCAAGCCGCCTGAGGCCAACACAGCTACGCATGCTCCTCCTCCAACCTAATCTATTTAAAGCCTGCCTCTTTAAACCCTCCCAGGAAGTTCCCATTTCCTTTAAATCTTTATTTATGACATCCTCCCAACCCATACAAGGACGACCTGCTTTCCGTGAAGCCCCAGACGGTTGGCCAAAAAGGACAATCTTCGGTAATCTGTCATCCTTCATCCGTAGAACGTGGCCTAGCCATCTCAACCTTTCTTTCATTATAGCCCCAGAAAGCGGGATTGAACCACACTTTTCGTACAACCTACTGTTTGAAATACGGTCAGTCAGCCAGGTACCCAGAACAATTCGTAGGCAATGTCTCTGGAAAACATCTAGTAAATTTTCATCTGCTTTTCGAAGTGCCCATGCTTCAGAGTCATATTTGACCACTGTCATCACTGTAGCTTCCAATATTCTAATCCTGGTTTGTAGACCTATCTTTCTATTCTCCCAAACTTTTTTTAACTGTGAAAAAACACCCTGAGCCTTAGCTATTCTACTTTTAACATCTTCACTGCTCCCACCATCTTTACTAATAATACTACCAAGGTAACTAAAGCTCCCAACCTGATCAATCTTTTCGTTACCTAATGTCACCTGTTCATTATCCTCTCCGGATAATTTCCTTCATTTTCCCCAACGGTCAAATAACAATGCATTCGGGTTCAACGGCCTCCCCCCTTCCAGTCCCCGTAGCAAGGGCCATAAGCAACGCAAGTTGCCAATTGTTAAGATATAAGGTTTTTGTGGGAAGTGGTCGTATTAACTTTGGAGGGGGTCAATTGTTAAGATGTAAGGTTTTTATGGGAAATGGTCGTGTTAACTTTGAAAGATGGCTCGAAGGGGTGCAATTTAATGCCAAAACATCTAACTGTCGTTGAGCCTTCAGGTAAATACAACATTTGTTCTAGAGAAGAGGCAGAGGGTGAAGGTGGAATTGATATTAAATACCTCTACTAGTGGAAATATTTCTGGTCAACAATGTTACTGTAAAAGAAAAGAGTAATATTAAGGCCTAAAATTAGCAGAATTTATTCTTGTATAAGAGGCTACTCAATCTTGCGTGTGTGGAATTTTTTATGGGGGGGGGTCCAGAGGGCTGGGATTGTCCGCGGAGGAGTTGTCTAGGGGGAATTTTCCGCGGGGGAGGGGAACTTTCCAGGTTGGGAAACACCGGCTCCCCAATAAAGAATATTCGGTACTTATGTGTTATCCCGATCAGACTCAAAGAAGTGAAGCTAGGTTAATCATAATAAAACATACCTAAATATGATGAAAAATAATACTTTAGCGACAAAATTATGGAGACTAAACAAATAATTATGGAAAGCCCAGAACGGATTATATTAAATACCTAACCCAAACTAACCTAAGTAACTATATATATTAAATATTTAATTAAAATATACCTGCATAGTAGTTTATTTCACTACTTCACTTCACTTTCAGTATTTATTCAACAGATATAACAGACCGAACTTCTTGAGCGTGGCCGGGATAACACGTAAACACCGCATATTTTTTCTGGGTGTACTATGTAACCCGTGAAAAAGTTTGCATGTCACTATTCTAAAATAAAATTCATTCATGCTTTGCCCCCCCCCCCACAGACGAAAATATATACATAACCATAAAAATACCGGAACGACATATTCTTAGCGTCAAAATTATAACGAGAAAAACACCAATCCAATGAACTTAGACATTTGGCATAGATAATTTGGATTCTATTTTAGAATGTCAATCAAATTTGGTAACTATTTTAACATACATGGGTTATACGAGGAGTCAGAGTGTACCTTATCAAAATCTCATTACTTTTCCGTTTTTAAACAGTTATATTATTTTATTGTATTTGTCCTTCTATCATCAAAGTAATAAATTTATGTGCACAAGACTACAAATATGTGCAAAACTTTGTGCCTACAATTCCATCTCCTAACTCTAGACTTCGTCACAACTTAAGTGTACTCGAAGCGATTTAGTGCCTAATACATTGGCTTGAAAATTTCCAAGAAAGAACCCAATTAATACAAGATGAATTTGGCAGCAAAACGAACCCGAGTAACATTAGATAAGCGGCCATACAACTCTTAGATAACTCAAATGAAACATGACTAAAACAGACAGTTTCAACAGACAGCTCGTGCTAGGATTAATAGAGTAAACACATCAACACTTTTCTAGCCTCAGTTAGAGAGATTAAGAAGAGCTGTACATTATTAAAAGGCCAGACATTTTTTTTCAGGTATTTTCTTTTATTTTAGTTTCAGTACAATGTCAAACGTCATTCTGTGACTATTCTTTCATTTCAGTTCCAGGTACAAGGGGGTATTAGCGATTCTTAAAAATCATGCTTACAAAATAGCGTTAGGTAAAATTCTAGTCCATTGACTTCTTGCTATCTTGGAAAGTTGTTGGGCTAGAGAATTGAAACTTTCAGGGATGTGTCTACAGGCTAAAGTATATCCTGGGAAGTTATTTTGAGATCCCTAACTATACCCCTTCCCCCTCCTCTATATAACGCAGTTTTTTGTACATTACAGCTTATATTTTGGTCAAATTTGATGCTATATTACTATTAAAAGTGTAAATCCTTGCTTACCTTAGAAAAATTCAACTTTTCACTGTTTTTTAAGCTACTATATTCCATAAAGGGCTTTTGACAGGGGTAATACAGACAAGACTTTGAACTTTTAAGGGGCTTCTCACTCAAAATTATGATTCGTTGCTACAATTGGGTAAGGTTTATGTTATATGTGTGTCAATAAAATTTATTTTGTAAATCATAACAGCATAGGGAAGTCAATTTCTTCAAGAAGGCCCAATAATGATTCTTAGAAACCTGAAGAGAGGCGAAACAGAAATTTAGTGGGAAAAATAAGCACAAGTCCTAAATACGTGATTGACATAACTGTAACGGATACGCTCTCTTTGGGTGAGTTTTTTTTTTTTTGGGGGGGTTAATTTGAAAAAATTAGAAAGATGTATTTGTAACTTACGAATGGGTGATCAGATCTTAATGAAGTTTGATATTTAGAAGGATCTTGTGCTTCAGAGCTCTTATTTTAAATCCCAACCAGATCCAGTGACATTGAGGGGAGTTGGATGGGGAAACCAGAAATCTTGGAAGACGTGAAAATTGAGGTATCTTTATCTTCAAAATGGGTGGTCGGATCTTAATGAAACTTGATATACAGAAAGATCATATATCTGAGATGCTTAATATAGATGCTTATACAGAAATTACTCTGTATATGAAAGGGTTTTTCCTCCTCAACGCCCCGCTTTTTACGCTAAAGTTTGACACTTTCTGTTAACTTTACTTTTTAAAACAGTAAAAAGCTTTAGCGTAAAGAGCGGGGTGTTGAGGAGGAAGAGGCCCTTTCATATACGGAGTAATTTCTGTTCATTTTAAGTTTTAATGTTGCTCCTTACTTTCAGTTAAAAACACTTGTTTTTTTATTCAATTTATACCATAGTTTTGTAGATATATATTTAAAATTATCAAAATAAACCAAAAATAAGCCCTTAGTAAACATTAATTACAACACAACTATCCAGGAAAGAAGTTTTACAAAGGAAAGTAAAGGACCATATTAAACTTAAGACAAGCTTCAACACATTCCTATAATATTTAAAGCTCAATGTTTTGTTAGAAACCAGGAAAGGAAAATATATAATTAATGAAAAAAATCAAATAGTTGAGAAAACGAGAATTTTTCAGCCAGTAGCAAAATATGAAGACGAAAATCAAGCAAATATTTCCACAAGGACCTCTGAATAATGGAAGTGTTTTCAAACAGAATGAAGTGGTGAGGGTTATTGTGCACGTGTTGGGCCAAGGCAGAATCAAAATTATCGGGCCTTTGGTGCAAACTATGACTTCGTTGATTGAATATTTTGTGTTTCAACAATCCCTTCTCCCAATTGTTGGCGTTTTACCAATATAGAAGATTTAGAAATGTTACACACCCCTTAAATTTTGAAAACTGGTATTTTTCACATTTCTAAATCTCTTTCATAGGGTGGTATCCAGGATATTTCCAAGGGGGAAGGGGTATTAATGATTTTTTAGGAATCTTTATAAAACAAAAACTATGAAACGCATGAAAGACTTGTTCATATTCGTTTCGCTACGTTTTTACGAGTCGGAGAAAGGTTTCGGACGGGGGGCACATACCCTTTAGCCATCCTGGATACGGCTTGTTTTTTCCTAGCCTATTTGAATTTAACGAAAAAGATTGTATTAATTTTCTCACAACCGCCCACATATTTACATTCTCATTAAATCAAACAGTCTTCTCAATATTTGAACTCCACATTAATTACTCTTTTAAATACCGGATGACACATGGAAAGGTAATTACAAGTGACATGACAATTCCCCCGGAAGCCGGAACAGCTTTCCGGGACCTGAAAGGAGCTTTTGATGAAGTTATAAGGTAATTTAGCATTCTTATTTTAATATATTTGTGGAAAATTTATAATGACGGAAATATCGTTAAAGACTGCTTACAAATCCGTAAGTTGTTCATAAGTCTTCTTTGTGTTTGTTGAGTTGAGAGATCCCATCTAAGACAGTGTCAAACAACACAATTTAGGAGGTGTAAAATGCATTTTGAAAATATAGTGGGGTGGGATTTTTCGTTCTTTTTCAAAGAAAACACAAATAAAGGCATTTTCGATAAAAATATAAAAAAAAATCTAGAGGGGGATTATAGGGCGGTTCCAAGAATATGCGGGGCAAGTTTAAACTGCTGGGAAGAATAAATCATTATTCAAAGTTTCATTTATCCAAACAACACTTGCAATATAAATAGTTGATTTATCGAAATATAATCCTTGACGAGCCTCCCGTCTTGATTTTTCATTTCATCAAAATATCCTTCTCTTTTATTTCTGCTATCAACTTGAATCAACTTCTTTCAATGGTAAATCAATTAACTGTTTAAAACCTCAAACATGTCACTCCTCTGTTACTCACATAAACTTCCTCAAATTTATCATCCAAATATGCGAGGCAAGTTTCAACTGCTGGGAAGAATAAATTATTATTCACAGTTTCATTTATTCAAAAAAATGTATTGTTTCCACTTTTTGTTGAAATTATACCCGTTTTCTCTCTCTAGTATTTATAAGATTATGCTATATTTCAATGTCTGGACTCCAATTATATTTTAGCCTGTTATAAAGACCCGTCTTTAGCCTGTTATTAAATAAAAAAAAAACTAATTTTTTTAGCTGAAAGTAAGGAGCGACATTAAAACTTAAAACGAACAGAAATTACTCCGTATATGAAATGGGTTGTCCCCTCCGCAATCCCTCGCTCTTTACGCTAAAGTTTGACTCTTTACCACAATTCTACTTTTTAAAACAATTAAAAGCTTTAGCGTAAAGAGCGAGGGATTGCGGAGGGGACAACCCATTTCATATACGGAGTAATTTCTGTTCGTTTTAAGTTTTAATGTCGCTCCTTACTTTCAGCTAAAAAAATTAGTTTTTTTTTATTTAATTTCTGAACGTTTTTGAATTAATACATGTTTGGTTTTGGCTCTCCTCACATAAATTATTAAAATGAAATTTGTATATTAATTCTTTTTTTGGCTAAATGGCTTTCTCTTAGTTTCGATCAGACGATTTTGAGAAATAAGGGGTGGAGAAGGAGGTCTAGTTCCCCTCCAATTTTTCGGTTACTTAAGAATGCAACTAGAACTTTTAATTTTTAACGGATGTTTTTATTAGTAAAAAATATACGTAACTTAAGAATTAACTTACGTAACAAACTTTCATAATCTTATATTTTTATTATGTATACGAGGGGGTTTTTACCCTCGTTAATACCTCGCTCTTTACACTAAATCGTAAGTTTTGTCCCAATTCTTTAAGAATGACCCCTGAATCAGAAAGGCCGTAGAATAAATAGTTGAAATTACTAAAAATACTTTAGCATAAAGAGCGAGGTATTTATTTCCTCCTAAATACCTCGCTATTTATACTAAAGTATTTTTAGAACCCCTCATATAAGTAATAACCTCTGGTCGTTTTAAGTTTCAATGCTACCCCTTCCTTTCATTTGAAAAAACGTTTTCATATTTATTTTTCTTTGTTTTCTTTTAGTAATGCTAGAAAGTCCTGCGCCCTTTTCATTGAATTTTTCTTTCCCAATGACAGATTCCTCCAAGGAAAGATCCTCCAACATAGCCCCCTCCCCTCAGCCCCACCCCCAAACAAAATAAAATCCCCCTGAAAACGTCTGTACACTTCCCAATAACCATTACTATATGTAAACACTGGTCAAAGTTTGTAACTTGCAGCCCCTCCCCCAGGGATTGTGGGGGAGTAAGTCATCCCCAAAGACATAGTTATTATGGTTTTCGACTATGTTGAACAAAATGGCTATCTCAAAATTTTGATTCGTTGACTTTGGGAAACAAATGAGCGTGGGAGGGGGCCTAGATGCCCTCCAATTTTTTTGGTCACTTAAAAAGGGCACTAGAACTTTTCATTTCCGTTAGAATGAGCTCTCTTGCGACATTCTAGGACCACTTGTTCGATATGATGACCCCTGGGAAAAAAAACAAAAAAAAAACAAATAAACACGCACCCGTGATTTGTCTTCTGGCAAAAAATACAAAATTCCACATTTTTGTAGATAGGAGCTTGAAACTTCTACAGTAGGGTTCTCTGATACGCTGAATCTGATAGTGTCATTTTCGTTAAGATTCTATGACTTTTAAGGGGTGTTTCCCCCTATTTTCTTAAATAAGGCAAATTTTCTCAGGCTCGTAACTTTTGATGGGTAAAACTAAACTTGATGAAACTTATATATTTAAAATCAGCATTAAAATGTGATTCTTTTGATGTAGCTATTGATATCAAAATTCAATTTTTTAGAGTTTTGGTTACTATTGAGCCGGGTCGCTCCTTACTACAGTTCGTTACCACGTACTGTTTGATAAAGACCCGATATGAAATTCATGAAATAATGTATTCTCAATCAGACGGAATATTTTTTTTTCGAAATAATACTCTGCAAGATATCCTTCCATATGTTCTTCTCTTCTACCATAAGTGGGGATGTTATCTCTCACTTCCCTCCATGTCCGTTCTATATTTTGGGTATGGGCTCCTGTTGTAGGGTCAACAAAATTTAGGCTAAATTTAATCACAGCCGTTATTAAAATTGTCTAAATTTTTCTAATTTCGTTGAATTTTTCTAAGGTAAGTAAGGATTTACACTTTTAATAGTAATATAGGATCAAATTTGACCAAAATATAAGCTGTAATGCACAAAAAATGCGTTATATAGAGGAGCGGGGAAGGGGTATAGTTAGGGATCTCAAAATAACTTCCCGGGATATACTTTAGCCTGTAGAAACATCCCTGAAAGTTTCAATTCTCTAGCCCAACAACTTTCCAAGATAGCAAGAAGTCAATGGACTAGAATTTTACCTAGCGTTATACTATTAAATTCCTTGTTTATGCTCTTTCCAAATATTCTGGTGATTTTTGTGACGATGCATCTCCTTCCCTGATGGCCCCAGATCCCTAGGATGTAAACAAAACTAACAGAGGAAAATAAAACAACGAAATCCTTACTTTCTAATATACTTCTATTAATAAGATTATCATGTTTCCTTCCATTGTTATTCACATTTTTAAATCACTTTTAAGTAATATTAAATATCTACCGGATCTCCTATTGCAATCAAATAAGGGGCAAAAATTTAGACGGGGCAAAAAACTCGTTACAAAGAAAAGCGAAAAATGAAGAAATTTAAAACAGTGTTGAAATATATTATTTAGGGCTATATCTCGGACCCTCAGAGGGAAGGGGTGCATTGTCAAAAACGCGACTGTGATATCTGGAAAGAGCCTTAAATAAGAAATCTGCTGCTACTTTTATATATTAACATGTCTCTTTCTGAGGAGCTCCTAAT
The DNA here is from genome assembly GCF_032884065.1 of Artemia franciscana. Lineage (NCBI taxonomy): Eukaryota > Metazoa > Arthropoda > Branchiopoda > Anostraca > Artemiidae > Artemia > Artemia franciscana. The sequence continues at coordinate 25,503,885 of NC_088882.1, read as the reverse complement.
ATCCATTGCTACCCAATCTTAATTTTCTATCAATCTTTTGACATTTAATTATTAATCAGCTCCATGGATGCCGTGGCCTTTCCATGACATGCTGATGTTATCATTGGGGCTTCTAACTTAAGAACACATATTAAAGAAACTAGCTGTTGGGGTGGCGCTCGCGCCACCCCAACACCTAGTTGGTGGGGCGCTTCGCGCCCCCCAAGCCCCCCGCGCGCGTAAGTCGTTACGCGCCATATTAGTTACGCGCCATTGTAGTTGTGTCCCTGTGTACCACCTATGAATATAGATAGATTTATATATGTGTTTCAAACTACGTAAAACTTGCGAATATACAACATCGTTGGCTTTCCCATTGTCTGTGCATATACAAAGCCTTATGTACTAATAATGACGTCATATGCAAACGCTCTTTTTACAAACAAACAAACATGCATACACACAACTCGTTTTTATATAGATAGATAGATAGATAGATACAATACAAATTAACTGCGTAAAACTTGCGAATATACAACATTCTTCGCAGTCCAATTGTCGCTGCATATAAATAGATTGTCAGGTTTACCGACCCTCGAACATGCAACGTACAATTGTCCATGGGAAAAACAATCAGTGTTAAGATCTATACCCCATTTTTCTAATGATTGACCTTGAGCTTTGTTAATGGTGATTGCAAATGCTAATCGAATTGGGAATTGCAATCTTTTAAATTGAAAAGGCAGATCCGTTGGAATCATGGGAATGCGAGGAATAAGAACAGCCTCACCCTCAAAAGGCCGTCAAGATTGTGGCCTCTATTAGGTTTTCCATTGTTATTTTACGGCAAGTCGCGTGCCATTGCAAAGCTTTGGTGGGTTGATATTTCTTAAAAGTATTATTGGTACGCCTATTTTTAGTTGTAGCACGTGTGGTGGAAACCCTGAAAGATCCACGGAATTTAAAAATTCAGATGGATAATTAACCGCTTCATTTGGTTCCAAAACTGTGTCGCCTAACTTGTAAAGGACTGCCTGGTCTCGAATCTTGGTCAAAACAATATTGTTGATTTCGTTGACGTCTATATTTTTCGGTGCAAGAATCGCTCTTTCACTTATCCATTTATTATTTTTATAATTGTTTAGAATATTCGGAAATACTTTTTCAATCAATTCATTTTTGGACGTCACTAAATTACAGAAATCAGCAGGTAGTTGTATACGTCCTGAAATTGAGTCTACTGGGAGTTTTCCGTTTCCAATTGCCAGCAATTGATCTGAAAATGTTTGACCAGAGTCATCGTTTTGCAATCGGACACGCATATTTGTAGTTAATTTTAATCTTTTTACTTGTGCCCATAATTTAGAATTTTTCAGACAAGCATTCATTTCGTCTGCAGGAGTTGATCTAGGTATTATAGGTAATGTTTGCCTGAAATCTCCCGCAAGCAATATTAATGTGCTGCCAAAGGGTTTCGACTTCCCTCGCAAATCTTTCAAGCATTGATCCAGAGCCTCGAGCGATTTTTTGTGTGCCATTGTGCACTCATCCCAAATAATAAGTTTGCATTGCTGCAATACTTTACCCATCCCAGATGATTCGGAAATATTGCACGTGGGAGTTTCTGTAGAATCCAAATTCAGAGGCAATTTCAAAGCGAAATGAGCAGTTCTCCCACCAGGCAGCAATGTTGCGGCTATTCCGGACGACGCAATTGCCAACGCTATATCATTTTTTGATCGAATTGATGCCAGAATCAGTTTTATCACAAACGTTTTATCAGTACCTCCTGGCGCATCCAAAAAGGAAATTTCTCCAACGTTGTTATCGACACAATGCATTATCGTATCACAAATAATAACTTGGAAATGTTATTTTGTACATACGACAATAGATCACTCGTACTGTAACTTTGTTCACGATCCAATTCTACACATGTCGAAACAGCAGCGATACGGTTAGGTGAAGGCATTCACAAATCCTGAAGAGGTTTGTTTGCCATACGTACACACAAATCTTCTATAATAACTAAAGTGTAGTTATAAATTTCTGATGTAAAATCAAAAGTCATATGTGACGTCTCTAACTGTTTTCGATGGAGTATATCTTCGCACATTTTTGACTTATATTTTCCCCATAACTCTGTAGGAGCTGATGGAGAGCAGGTTGTTAAAATGATGCCAAACAATGCACGAATTTGACTTGGAGTTGACGTTTCGCACGCGTCATTGATGCAGTTATCCCAGTGTTGGTCATTCTCCAATAAATTCAGAGCTTGGCATGCACTACGGTAAGTGTCGTGTATAGTACCGTTTACAGTTCTCAAATACTCAAAGGATGTCAGACCGGGTACATTCACCAAAAGCAGGTGTAAAAAGAAGCATTCATGTTGATTGGGGTGAACGGTGTAGAGTCTACCTATCGTGGTATCTTTGAAGATGGTAGGTTGGCCGTCGACTGACTTGCCCTGTTTTCGACGTTCAAAAACTTTATTTTTAGTATTCCACGTGTAATACGAAGGCACTTCAGGATACAGCAGTTTTTTGCAAAAGAATCATTTTTGCAAAGCGAAAAGAAACCGGTTAACTTTGTATCCAGTGGATTCAGGGCTCTTTGTTGCACGTTGGTTTCCGAGAAATAAACACGTTGACCATTCTGTAAATGTACCGCTAAGTGAACAACAGCTGGACTACGTTCATGTATCGGAAATGAAAGAATTCGCCAAACAGCTTCATTACTGCTTATGTATCTTCCAGCCTGATATTGTACGATTTCGTCGATATCTTTGATTTCGGGCTGCAAGCCAAAAACTGCCATGTCACTGCCTTTGTTGACGTATTTACATATGTATTTGATTGCCTTTACGGAGTTACAGTATTCAACGTTTATGTGTGCATTAAATGTTTTTGATAATAATGGGGAATATGGAACAACCCACTGGTTATCTAGTTCGATGGTGGTACCGTTACGCTTCTTTATTATTGCTGTTTTACCGTCATCTTCAGTAGATCTTCTTCTATATTGTGGGTAACCATCATTGCCAGCAATTGTGTTGGATACTAAAAGTCGAGGATATTGCTTTGTGCACCTTCCTTTGGCCATGCATAGTGAATTTTCGTTCAGTGCACCGCAAGGTTTATGTATCATATCTTTTACAATAATATCATGTAACCCCTTATCGACATTTTCATCAGGTATTTCAGCGGAAATCACATCATCAATTTCGTTCGAAGTAATTTTTTTATATAGCCAGATTAGTATATGTGCGTGTGGCAAACCTCGTTTTTGCCATTCCACTGAGTACATCCAGCATCGCACTGACCCAAACACTTCAAAATTTACTATGTAGTTTATCAGTGATTTCAACTTTTGCCGGAAGACACGGGCCGTAATGTCATGTCTATGAACCGCCGATTGTCCTTGAAGTAAAAGCTGCAGTATCTCGTCCCAAGATTGATTACATGTAAATGTAATAAGTAAATCTGGATGACCATAGAGACGAACATACGCAATAGCATCTTGAGCAGATTCATGCATATGACGGGGACTGCCAGCATATGACGAAGGTAAAATTGTTAATCTTCCAACGTTTGTGGTATTACCGTCATTTATAACTGCATCTGGCAAATGAATGTATTGTTCAGAGCGGAGCTTGGTCTGATTCAGGCGGATATATAGCAAACGTTCTGATTCAATTTTAGCATACATATCAACGACGAATTGGTGAAACAATTGACGGCATTTTAAAATATAATTTTCTTCATCCTGCCGAATCATTAGTCTATAGGAATAATAATGCATTGCACTGCATTTCTTATTCATTTCTTTGTTAGTGGCTGGATTCATCAATTTAATATTAAAGTGATAGCCGTCGGCTCCATCCCAAAAAATGATAGGATATTGTAGGGCATCGTAGCATCGATGAGTTTCAGCAATTCTTAACAACTGAGCGTTTCGCTTATGAAGAATAATATCTCGGGGTAAAAACTGATCACCGACCATAACGATTGCCACTTCGTCGATAGTTGGAGCATTGTATCTACGCACATGTTGGCCAGGAGGCGTTTTGTCAGCGGAAATAACAATTTTATGCGTATTAGTAGGCATCAAATCGATGGCTGTTTTGAACAGACGCACTAAATTATTATTTTCATGGAAAAGATGTTGCAATTGGGAAACGATTGTCCTTTCAACGTTGGGAGAAATTTCGCAACGTGCATTCAATTCAGAATTTCTATCACTGATGAAGTACAATTGTAAAAATTATGATTCTCGCCTGAAAATGGTAGAAGGGACCCTGCTCTATGATAAATTTGCCCTTTTACTTTGAAAGTAGACATAAATTGATCTGGATTTTCGATTTGGGCTCCAAACGACGTCATTTGGAAACATGAGTTATATTTTCTGATTTGTGACAAAAAACGCTTAGATTCTGACGTAGTTCCAGTAAGGAAAGTCTTCAATGGGTCTGGTGGTGCAACCAATAGAGGAAGTTTAACTTTTCCTGAGGCGCAACACATTCCCATTGTTTCACCATTGAATTTCAAGGCCTTGCAATAGGGACAAATTTTAGACATAGTACCGATTTGAACACATCTACTCAAGCTATAATCATCGACTGGGCTGTACCTGAATGCCAGGCGATAACTTTCAGGTTGCTCTGATTCCTCGACACGCTTTCTTTTCTTACTTTCTCTATCAGCAGCAAGCCTGATTTCTTGCTGTTCTTGTGATTCCTCGGCACGCCTTCTTTTTTCACTTTCTCTTTTACCAGCAAGTCTGGTTTCATGTTACTCTGGTAGTTCCTCGGCAGGCCTTCTTTTTTCACTTTCTCTTTTAGCAGCAAGTCTGGTTTCATGTTGCTCTGGGAGTTCCTCGGCACGCCTTCTTTTTTCACTTTCTTTTTTAGCAGCAAGTCTGGTTTCGCGTTGCTCTGGTAGTTCCTCGGCACGCTTTCTGTTCTATCTTTCTCTATCAGCCTCAAGCCTGTTTCCTTGCTGTTCTTTTGATTCCTCGGCACGCTTTCTTTTCTTACTTTCTCTATCAGCCTCAAGCCTGTTTCCTTGCTGTTCTTTTGATTCTTCGGCACGCTTTCTTTTCTTACTTTCTCTATCAGCAGCAAGTCCTCGGCTGTTGCCATTGTAAGTTCATCAGTCATTTTACAGTTAAACATTAATAGATTTCTACGTGAACGCATGTCTTAAATATCTTTAATGACGTCACCGTCATAACAAAAATGACGACAACTAACTTCAAGACGGCAGTCAACACACAAACATGACGTCACCCGACAGACAGACCCACACATCCACAGACAACTTATTTATATATATATAAAGATTACGTGGCTTTTGGTCTGACTAAATTGACCAACTGGTCACCAGGTGCGTCAATTGAGGGGAGGGAGGGGGAGCATGCTCGTCCCCTAGATGGTCTCTTCCTCTTGATTTAAAAAAAAAATACCTTTTTCGTTATTTTCATTAACAAACATTCTTTCTTTAATATTTTCATTGAAAATACCAAAAACACCAAATTGCCCTCCCCCCAAGATTTCCATGAATTCACGCCACTGCTGCTCAACAGAAACAGTCTTATACAGGTACACCGTCTTATTTGGAGCTAGGTCTTAGTTCTTTCCCACCATCCGCTGGCACAAGGGTAAGGAAATCTGTAGATTTCTGTGCTTCCTCTTCTGTAATCTTATCCCAAGATATTTCACCTGTCTTTTCAGGGGATCGGGTGATCATATATTTTCAGAGGGAAAGGAACTTTTGTCAAAGTTACTTCTGCGGTCTTTTCTTGAGTTTTTAAGCGTAGCTTATGTTTTTTGACCATATTTGGATTTCAGTCGCCCGAGAGCATGAATGTCATATTAGTCCTCACACGCCAAAAATGTATTGCTAAAACTTTCAGGTAAAACTTTTTTCATAGAATCCGAATATGCTTCTTAATTCTTTTTCTCATGATATTGGTTCAGCCTTCCATAAAATGGGGCCTGAAAAGGGGTTTATGAACTATTTTCCCGATCATGGGGCCAAAGCCGTTCCTAGGGTTAATGATGCCATGGGAAAAATTAATTCCAACAGCCCCCTCGCTCAAATAGAAGGAAAAAAACCGAATCAAAATAAAAAATATCATCAAAGTGAGCAACTCCCCTAAGTCACGGTGCACCGGGTAGCTACCTCAATTGCCCCCCCCTCGCTCAAATAGAAGGAAAAAAACAGAATCAAAATAAAAAATATCATCAAAGTGAGCAACTCCCCTAAGTCACGGTGCACCGGGTAGCTACCTCAATTGCCCCCCCCCCTTGAACGGTTCTGGCTAGAGCCAAAAGGATGCCAATACACAGGAGAAGTAGAAAGAAAGTATTGATTCCTCCAGAAGAGGGTCTTTTTTTCGAACCGCTTTAAGCTTATTTTGAGAGTTCTAAGAACAAAAATGATATGGGTAAATTGTCGTATCTTTATGAATCACATAAGGAATAGGCAGAGGTTGTTGAAGATGGGTGCTGTCGTTGTACACCGTGGGCCTATACAAGGTGGACCTGTACAATGATAGACCAAAAAATGACCGAGCTAACTACTGGGAAATATCTCTAATGGCTATGATTAACACAATTTTGAAAAAGGCAACGCTTTCTCCTCTTAATATTTCTCTACCCCTAAAGGCTTTTTCGCCCATAATTTTCAATTTAGTTTTGAACACATGATTTAACTGCAAGCGTTAATGATTGCAAAATCATGCACGAAATGCTATTGCATTTCTGAGGACCAAACTTCAATCAGTGCTCGACTCTCTTTTAGTTCCTCCTGCTTTATTTCTGGATGTTTGCAAAGCTTTTGATTTGACAACCCATTTTATTCTTTTCTCTACACTTTCTCATTTCATCATAAGACGTAGTGCGTTTCTTTAGTTTAAGTCTTACGCGTCCAGTAAATTTTCATTATTGATCCAATTTTTCAATCCCCTTCAAAAGTTGACCATAATGTTGCTCAAGAATTGATTCACAAACCGTAGCTTCTCTTCTTTGGATGTCAAATCATTTTGGCTGAATATACTTGTGGGAGAACGGAGACTTGTTAGTAAGCGGCACCGAGTAAATTGTAATATTTATGCTGTGGTTAGGGGATAAGTTCGAGAGTGAACCTGCTTAGCTTCGTTTGACAAAAACTTCCTCTATGTGTTTGTATATCCAGTTTTGTCAGTTTTTCCCGTGTATCAATGGTTTATCCTCAATAATCTAAAATTCATCTATCCAAAGGCTCTAATGGTAAACCAAAGGACGACCATATCCATTTCTTAGGCATCCTTTGTGATAAAAGTCTATTTTTTAAGCACCATGTCGCTTTGACTAAAATGAAGATGTCGATATGCAGAAATCATGGTATTCCAAGGAAACTCAAACACATTTATCCTGGGCAGGTTCTGAAAATCCTCTTTTACAATAATTAATTCATTCGTGTAGTTCTTATTCCTAAGTTAAAAGGATGTGTGCTTTCCCTTCTTTTTTAAACCAATTTCTAACGCTTATATTAAAGCCATAGATATAATCTATGAAACAAATCGTTCGGCAACTAAACACTGCTTGATATTCACTCTTTATGTTCTTGTCTATCGTTACTGACTATTAAATAGATGAAAAGGAAGCCGGTCTTAATAAATGACAAAAGAAGACTGTGTTATTCTGGGTTGATTGGAGGAAGGACTTGGCAATGCCATTCCTAGTGCGATGCCTTCTATGTTAGCAGGAATCATTTCTGGTCATTTACAAACTCAAGATCTTCCTTCATGATTAAATAATTGTGCTTAGCAAAACAGGAACAGTTACATGAGTTACCGGAATTGAAACACTGAGAAAATCTTCAGATGTTCAGGTCGTCACAATTAAGTATTGTCAGACTTGATATTATACAAAGACAAGTGACATAATAGATGGGAAATATATAATTTGGGCTATATATTTGCACATAAGGGGTGGGATAAAGTATTTGGATAGTTTGAAGTCAGAAAACAATTCTTACTTCATAATATACATAATAATTGTGCCTGACATATTTTGCATCCAGAACCACTATAATTTACCCCCCCCCCAAATGTGCAAATATATAGCCCAAATTTGTTCCTAAAGTAACGAAGAAACTAACGAAGAAACCGATTTGGTCTCAAGTTTTACACGTCGTAAACTTGAGTGAGTGGCCGATAATACACAAGTACCAAAATTTGTCATGTAGAGGGAGCCGGATTTTCTGGTATTATTTAAAAACAGTCAGAAAAAAAGTCTTTCCAACTGAAAGTAAAGAGCAACATCAAAACTAAAACAAACATAAATTATTACGTATATGAAAGGAGTTGCCTCTTCCACAAGACCTTGGTCTTGGAGCAAAAGCTTTGACTTTTTGTTCTAATTATTTAAGAAACGATTCCTGAAAAACAATGACTGTTTAATTAGAATAATAAGCTTTGTTTTAAGCAAGACCTTGCTCTTTACGCTAAAAATTTGACTTTTGTCCTAATTCTTTAAGAACGATTCGTGAAACACAATGGTTGTTTAATTAGAATAAGAAGATTTGTTTTGAAATTCTATAACAGAAAAACTTTAACGTGCAGAGCGAGGTCTTGAGGAGGAGGCAACCTCTTTCATATACGTAATAAGTTCTGTTTGTTTTAAGGTTTGATGTTGCTCCTTACTTTCAGTTAAAAAAGTATTGTTTTTTTATTTAATTACTTACGGATGGCATTTGTTAATGGGAAACATACGAAAGTGTTTATAAAGAAAAGTAAAGAGCCTCATTAAACCAAAAATGAGCAGAAATAAAGTCAAATGATCTTCTGAGTAAAAACTATGGAGTCGAATAGAAAAACAAAACAAAAAGATATAAAATATTTTTTTCTATAAAAAAGACCACAAAAATCACCATCAATAATGAATTTAACCCAAAACGAACAGAAATTATAATAAATAACCAATTCAAACTCAAAACAAGCAAAAATTAACATGAGTAGAGCTGACAACCCCCACACCTCCTAAAGACCAGAACATAATTTGCATTTTACTGAAAACAAATTAAATGTTTTCACTTTATTGACTTTATAAATAAAGAAGTATTAAGACTATAAGGAATAAAAATCAGAATATGTATATTAAACTGACAATGCAGGTTTTTTTTTAGTGCAAATTATGTTCTGGTCTGAAAGGAGACATGGGTGTTGTCAGCCCTACTCCTTTTGAGTTTGACTAGATTATCTATTGTAATTTCTGTTAGTTTTGGGTTTCATTTATTTATCAATGGTGATTTGTGGTAGTTTTACACTTGGAAGATAAAAAAACCAAGTCACAGAATTTGACAATGCTTTCGTCCGTAAAAACTCAAACAATGACAATTTGTTGGTTCCCAAAGCCAACTATCCTTTCAGAGGAATGCTAATCCTTCTTTAACTTTTTGGCGCCCTATGTTTTTAGTTTAATTTTGATGATTTTTCACCTACATTATTTTCTTCAATTTTTGTTTTAATTTGGCACCCGCTACTGCCCAAAATTGCAAAAGTTTAGACGGAAGTCTTTTCAACAAAAATGAATTTGAATTTTTGAATTTGAATTTTTAAGATACTTTTGGTGTGCGAATTCCTCTTTTTCCCGTTCCTAGGCACTTTTCAATGAAACTAAAAAAAAAAAGATCAAATAAATTTATCAAATTCGAAAATCTTATTTTCCACGGGGGGGGGATGGGGTGGTATTTTCGGCGGGAGGGTATTTTACGGGAGTGCTTTATGCGGGGCGGTATTTCCCGGGGGGGGGGGGTGGTAAATGCAAAGAAACAGCATACATATCCCTTTGAGATCTAACGATAGCCGGATTTACTCCTCTTTTAACAGCTACCTATACAAGAAGTATCAAGCAAAGCATTAGCAACAACTGCAAAGGCATCTGCACATCCAATGCCATGTTGAAAACCAAGTGGTTGTGGAGGCGAGTAACATTTTTCTTCAAGATCTTTTATAAACAGTAGTTCATAAAGCTTACATAAACTGGTTGAAACAGTTGTAGGCCTGAAAGATGAGCATAGATTGGAGGTTTTTTGCTTTTTGGAAAAGGAGAAAGATTTTTCACGCAGAACGTTGACGGAACCAAACCTTGCGTAAAAATCATCTACAGTAATAATCTGAGATTTTCTAAAAGCGAAGGACCACCATTTTTGATGTGTAGAGCGTGAATTTCATCTATACCTCGTGACAGCTTTGGCTTAAGGCTCATAATAGCATCAGCCGCAGACGTTACGGATGCTTTAAAATCAGAGCCAGAGAATGCATGCAAAAATTGGTCAAGCTCTTCAGCATATTTGTGTTCAAGTTGGGGTTCTGGTGGAGAGAGTTCGACCTCATAGAAAGAATACCACTCACATAGATGAACATCATCAGCGGAAAGGGAGGTTTTGGGGATCCTTAGACGAAGTGTCAACCAAAGCAAACCAGGTTTATCTTTGATTTTTGTGCTGACAGTCCTGTGATTTTCTTGGGATGGTTTTGAAGTCCCATGGCAAACTTTTCCCTTGTTAAAATGTGAATCGTATTAACAGGACCGGATCATGGTTGGTCACATTCAATCCAGAGATATAGCAAAAACATTGCTGAATCGCCAGATTGGGAGAGACTTTGATTTTCACGCCACTTGGGAACTGTTCCTGGATGGCAACGCTTCAATGGAACAGCACAAGATTCTGGACATTGTAAAGCGTGGCATATCTCTGCACAGTAAATATCAAGGAGAATGTGTTTTTCCTCAGTGGGCAGCTGTGAGTGCTTGATTAGCAGGAAAAATGGTACCTTAATCTTAGAAAGGATTGTAGAAAACTATCCCAATACAGATCCGGGTTGATTAATGCCCAATTATGTATATACGATTTATTTCTTACTTTTGGGTGACCAATGAGTATCTGAGAAGTTCGATTTGGTGAGAAAGAAAACGATACAGACAGGTGATCACATACTAAATAATCACAAAGAACCTTCTGTTGGGAGACATTTAAGGAGAGAGAAGCGATAACATGTTCTGCATTAAAGGGGGGGGGGGTGAGGAATTGTGAACGTTTGTGAAATCTTGGTCTTTATCAACAACATACAAATGACGATCGGGTATTTCACCAATCAGAGAAGAGCAGGCAGATGGAGCACTAAGGTTACAGTTAAAATCTCCAACAATTAGACATGCAGAATTACTACAAATAATTACTACAAATTACTACAAATGCGTTCAGACATATCATTGTGGTAATCAGTTGGCAAATAAACATTATAGATAAACATATTATCAACTTTAACAACAAGAAAGTAATCGCAGGATTCTACAAGCAGCAAATATAAAGTAGAATTCACGTAAGTCACAAGACCGCCGGACTGTCTACCACCAACTCTAGTTTGCTTTGCAGGAGATGCATAACAAGTGAATTTATCTCTTGTATCCAAAAGACTAATGCTTTTGGATACTGACTTAAAAGATGTTCTTGTAAGCAAATCATATCATGTTTTCACAGGAGCTCATCCAGAACTGAATACTTTTGGACGAGCCAACCTTTAATATTTAGAGTTAAGCACCTGCTATTGACATTATGACTGACTGTTGGTACTTCGACCATGTGGATTAAGCTAAATCTTGGCTGGACGGTTATTTGGACATTTCACACTGCAACAGGTGTGGCCAACCAGCCTTGAATAACACACAGAACATACTAGCTGTGCACACATTTGAACGGTTAGATACATGATTTCTAGACCCACATCGACCACATTTAGCCCCTGATTGGCAATTCATTGCCATGTGACCTATATCATGACACTTAAAGTACTGACGGGGTACCAAATTCCGAAAAAGCCGAAGAGAAATTCCTGAAAAGGTAGACGTTCATAACCAGTGCGCACTGATTATTTTAGGAAAACGTCAAGGTCACTGCGCGTCTCGAACTGCACTTTAAAGGCACAAGAAGCGCTACACTGGCACATCTTTGTGCTTTTGGGGATTAGTTGCTGAGGGTCAGAAAAGTCTAAGGGTTGGGGGACTTGCTTAATAACGGCTGCAGAGACTGGTTCTTTCATAGAAGCACTTATAGATGGCTGAGCAGCTTCCACACTCTCAACTATTTTGTTAGCTATTGATTTGGAGCGCACAAAATTTTCTAGCAGTTATTCGATCGCTTAAGATCTGTAATGTCACTTGAATCCTCTTGGAATATGCTGTCAATAAACTGTTTACGGTCATGAGGATCCCTGATAACTTATGGACAATTTTTTAGTGCTAGAGCATACGATGGCTTTAAGCTTTGCGAATTGTAGGTAGCAGAGGTTGATGCATTGTTAACTTTTTCAATATTCAAAGAGTTCATATTTAAGAGCACGCGAGTCATGACGTCAATAATTCCATCTATCTTTCGGAAAATCTCGTTTACTTTTGAAGTAAATGTAGCAGGAACAGCATCGTCAATGACTGGAGTTTCACAGGGACTGAAAATAACGAACGCGGTGTATTTTTTCACTTTGGTGGCTGATACGAGGAGCTTACAAATGTCAATAATATTTTCGTTGTTTTTGGCATGACTGATAACTTGACTTACTTACTTGACTTAAGGCTTTCAAGCCTTAAAGATGCTTGGCAGAATCGCCAGCGCAGAGGGAACCAGAATTCAGCACCATTAGTGTCTTCAGAGTGGCCTGTTTAGGGCGAGGCTGGGAGCTTCACTGGGGTCAATGCCCCAAGCTGTGAGTCGACCGCTGATTATATCTGCCCATCTCATATGTGCTCTACCTCTCGGGCGTTTCCAGCCGTTTGCTGTTGGATCGAAGTCAAATATAAGCAGGGTAGGTGTTTCAGTGGTTAGGCAAAGTAAATGACCGAACCAACGCAGCGAGCGGGACTCAAGCTGTTCATACAGGGGTGGTAATTTAAAGGATCGGTGGATATCCGTGTTGCGTAATCTGTCGAGCTAACTAACGTGTTCGATTTTGCGGAGGTATTTTGTCTTCACAGCGTCTACCTTCATCATCTGGGACTAAGTCAAAGGCCAAGTTACTGACGAGTACAACGCAGCACTTGCTACCGAGGCAGAGTCGATACGAGCTTCCGTGAGACGGCTGATCTGGGGTTTGTGGAATATTGTTCTCAGGCGGCCAAAAACGGCATTCACCTTTACCTCCCTTGCTGATATCTCTGCATCTAGATTTCCATTTGAGCAGATAATTAAACCAAGGTAGGAGTACTGCTTAACATTTTGGCCACAAATTTTTATAGTTGTCAGGGTGCTGCATTATGTCTTCTCAAACAGGCAATATTTTGGTCTTAGTCCAGTTTACATTTAAACCCTTTTTTTGCAGCAGATGCTAGCGTTTCCAGGGCAGTTTAGCGAGATTTTCGCATACCAGTGCAACATATTCAACGAAATCAACATCTGACAGAACTCTTCCAGCAAAATTGATACCAAACGGATGCACCAGCAGTGTTTTGTTGAGAACATGATTCATGACACAGTTAAAGAGCTCGGGAGCAGCAGCGCAGCCTTGCCGAACACCGTTTCTAATTTAGAAACGTGGTGAGAGTTGGCCATTTACAATGACAGCACTTTCAGTCTTATTGTATAGTTCTTTGAACAGATTAACAAGTTTCTTAGGTACACCAGCAGATTGAAGGACCAGCCACAGTGACTGTCTGTCTACACTTTCGAAAGCAGATCGAAAATCGACGAAGGCAAAGTATGCCTTCCTTTTATATTCTAGAGAATCTCTATAAGTTGTCTAATTGCATGGATTTGTTCACTAGTGGACATACCCGGCATGAACCCAACTTGCTAGTTGTGACAAAGGGGATGGAGGTACTCTGTTGTCCGCTTGAGGAGCAGCATGACAGGGGATGGAGGTATTCTGTTGTCCGCTTGAGGAGCAGCATGGCAAAAAGTTTTCTGGGTACCAAAAGCAAAGTTATGCCATGGTAGTTATTACATTCTGCTTTACTTCCTTTCTCATGTAGATTGGCACTAGCAAGTCTGTCTTCCATTCTGATGAGATCATTTCAGAGTGCCACACGTATTAAACAGCGCTACTAGCCAGAGGGTCATGGGTGAACTACCATTTCTAAGGAGTTCTGAAGTTCCACATACTCCTGGGGCTTTGTTGTTCTTTGCCTTTCGTACTGCAACTTTAATTTTTTTCTCCTGAAAATTCAGCGCTATCGGGGGCAGGTATAGCATTGCCAGCAGCAGCAGTAATCTGGTCGTCAATTTGGTCAGGTGGGTCGATGTTTAGTAGCTTCTAGTAGTGGTGTTCCCACTGGTGGAGGCACTGTGATTGGTCGTAAATATTCTCACCACTGGCATTGCGGAGATACGACGTAGTTTGAGTGTATTGACCTGAGAGCTCACAGAGGATCTTATATGTGGGCCCAATGTTCTTTTTTTTTGGCGGCCTCTTGAAACTGGCATGCTTTTTTGTCAGTAAAGGTCTTACGATCTTTGTGCAGCATGATGTTACGCTCTTTATTTAATTGCCTATACGTTATCATGTCCCCGCGAAGGCGGGATTCCTTTCTGCGATCAATAATGGCGAGGGCCCGTTGCTGATCCAGTGTTTTTCTTATGCTGCTTCATTCCAACAACACTAGTTTCAGCAGCAAGAGCATTCTCTTTAAAGACCTTCCATGCACCTTCACTAGCATCCCACTGCGTAAGCACCTCAAATCTGTTCGCTACTTCAACCTGATGCAGCTTAGCCAAAGCGGGGTCTTGCTGGATACGGTAGGTATCCAATTTCCGAGATGCCTGGATGGTTTTTATAGCTTTTAGGCGAAGCCTAATTTCGGCTGCAATAAGACGATGGTCGGTGTTCCCAAGTTCGGTGCCTCGGTAAGTGTGACAATTCTGCACAGACGACAGCCATCGTCAGCATATGATGATATAGTCGAGCATCTTCTTCGTTGATCCATCACTGCTATACCAGGTATACTTTGCTATGCTGGGTCTCTGGAAAAACGTGTTTGCAATAGTGAGATTGTGGGAGAGACAGCAGTTCAGCATTCTTTCTCCGTTGTCGTTTAGGCTATCTACTTTTACAGGTCCAACAGCGAACTCCCACAGGCCGGACTCATTTAAAATGCTAGCCTTCACATCTCCTAGAAGGACGAGGTAGTCATGAGGAGGTACTGTCGAAAGTTCAGAACTTAAAAAGGTATAGGAGTCATCCTTATCTTCTTACTCGGCTTCATTTGTGGGGGCGTAACAGGTGATGATTTTACCATGTTTACCATCGAGCCTGGGTTTTCC
Organism: Artemia franciscana; assembly: GCF_032884065.1. Taxonomy (NCBI): domain Eukaryota; kingdom Metazoa; phylum Arthropoda; class Branchiopoda; order Anostraca; family Artemiidae; genus Artemia; species Artemia franciscana. Next base: position 25,488,610 of record NC_088882.1, on the reverse strand, counting down.
TGGTGCTAATTACAGGAGGGCCTTGCGTACGGCACTGTTCACCACTAGTCCAACGCCTCCTTGTTTCTGGTGACTACCAGACCAGAGCAGATTGGACTCACCAATGCACTCCTCGCCGTCACCAGATATATGTGTTTCAGTGATTCCAGCAATTGTAACTTTATATTTCTTTGTTTGGCTAATAGAAGCTTTGAAATGGGTTGGTTCAGTGTCAGAACATTCCAGAGGGCCACTTTGTGCCGCCTTGGTCAAAGGAAATCGCCCCAGAGTCAATAACGGGACTGAGATGATATATCCGAGGCTGAATTTATGGTTCCATTCGTAGCAATAGAAGTTTCAGAAGGAGGGCTGCTAACCCAACCGTCCCTAGGTGCATTTGTTCTCCGGTGGCTAGCCAGATATCCAGAGGCACGTGGAGGTCGTTCTTCATGCGAAAATTGCATGGGAACTAACTCCCGGACGGGTATTATTACTGGTAACTTGGCCTTGCGTATTAAGTTCATAATAAAGAAGATTCTTTGCTGAGAATATCGCATCATGCGCAAAGAAATTCACAGCTGAGGTTACAATTCACAGCGATTCACACCCTCGGATAGCGATCGTGTAAGAACATTTAGTACAGCATTCAAAACAAGTTTTTCACTCATGCTTGTCTTTCAGTAAGTAAGCATAAGCGAAGAATCATGGCAGTCTAAAAAAGAAAAATGATATCGGAGGGTAATCGGATGATATTGAAATTCCCTGAAAAAGCTTGCTGGTTTGATAATTAATAATATCCAATTCTAGACAGATGGTAAAGGCAATAGGAAAACACTATATCAAATTGAAAGGTAAAAATATCTCTTTGATTTAGGTTATACAGAAGATTTGAGAATTGTAGATGTAAATGCAAGGAAAATGAATAAATTTTTGAAGGTTTGAGAGATCAGGTGCAAGAATAGTTAGAAAATTAATGTTAAGAAGACTATGCCGCTATGACCACAAATAAATGTGGAAGAGGCAAACAAGAAAATCCTTCAAGATGATAGCTTCACTTACATGGGTAGGATTATTAGTAAAAATTGTGGTTGGAGTGAAGATGTTAGAAGAAGAATAGCAAAGCACAAGATGTTTTTTTTCACATTTGCAAGAAGTATTGTGGAAAAGGAAAATTTAGTAGACTATGAACTAAAATTAGACTAATGTTGGGTGGTGTAATGACAGTTGTCAAGTTTCTTCGCTATTTTATGTTCTGTCAAGTAACGCTCTGAAAGGTTCTGGGACATTTAGAAAGGCTCAGGTAAATTTGGTTTAAGGTACTCACTTGACTGACCGTACACGAAACAATATACTGTACAAAAAATGTGCTTCCATCACAATCTCTATTTAATAAAAGAAAGATTACGAAGGCTAGGTCACAATTTACAGAAGAGGTATGGCCGACAACCAAAGATTGTGTTTTTAGGCCATCCATCAGGGGCCGAATGAAAAGCTATTCGTCCTGAAACGTGGCACAGAGGTCGATACAAAGGATGTAAAAGAAATTGGAACTTTATGGAAGGGAGTAAAGATTAATCTTTGAATAGAGTCGGTTGCAAAAGGAGCATATTCAGTTGTATTAGGTTCAGACAGCCTTTTAAGATACAGTGAATTGTTAGTAATTCCAATCTCGTTACTACACATTAAGCAAAATTTTTATAGTTATAGGTCTACCACTGAATACCCTTTCACCACACACACACACACACACACACGTATATGTTTATATATAAATCTAATGGTAAAAATAACTCGGCTTTGCATTAATTAGTCCACGATGGAAGAGCGTGATGCTCAAAGCATGTGAGCTGATATTGAGGATAGTATTGGCACATAAAGTTCATCTTTCCCTTGATTGGTCAGCGTCCCACAGGCCTACGAGAGGCGAACTTACTTAATTTTTATTTTATTGTTGACTCAAGTTCGACTTAGAATTGATGATGAGTAAATAATAAGTGAATCATTAGTTTTAATTGGGGTTTTTGGTTTGACAATCTTGTCAATAAAAATTAGTTATATTTTCCATATTTCCAATGTATTTTCCAACCTTTTTGGTTATCCCTTTACCCATTTTAGTTGGGGAAGAGGTTTACGAAAGTTTTTAGTACATGTTGAGATGTGGCATCTACATGCATACAATTACGAGGGTGTTTATGTCTTCAGATAGTTCCTCCTTTTAAAATCAACCCGTCGTTAACTGACACTTCAGAGCCAAAGCTGTTAGTCCAGCAATATAATATATTTCATTTTTTAGATAGTGCCAATTCTACACAGAGATAAAATGAGAATGCCAAAACTAACGAAAATATAAAATATAGATTAACTGAAGTGTAGTGGCTAAAAAGGGCCCCAATATTCTGCTTCGGAGTAGTAATGAAATGAAACTAAATCAAGATCAGTCATGACTTTTGGTCGTCAGGTTTGAATAGACATGTGTATGTTTCAATAATCAGTTCAATTCTCCTTTTTACACAGGAATAATTTTGTATAAAGATGACAAGCAAAAACCATAGATGCTAATTTAAATGAAATGACTTACCATGCTTGGTGATTTTTTTATTTTCGCTTCTTGATTTCCTTCAATGACGATACTTTGAATGCCGCCAGCTGTTGTTTCAACTTTCTGCTGTGTATCCTCTTCTCCGTTAGTTATATTGTCCCCTGCATGGACAATGGACTCATCCTTAGACAGCTCCTGGAGTTGATCAGCTGTTGGATTAGCAGTTGATTGCTCAGTCATCTTCAAAACACCTGAAATAGTGAGTCATAATTTTTATGGAAAAAAAAAGAACATTATCAAGTCTTTTAACACTTTCATGAAAACCTGACAAGAAATAGTATTCTGAATTATAATTACTTGATAACATAAGCATTTAGTTAATATGCCGACAGAACAAAAGAGTGGAGTAGGAGAAAGAAGAAGACGAAAACATACTAAATGATCTCAACATGCAAAACTACAATACTAACAGTAAAAACACTAAACAGAAAGAAAAAATTGAATATAAGAAGCATAAAAAGCATAAGTTTGATTTGATTCAGCACACCTGGGTTGTAGCTGACATGTGGCTGGACGTGTACACAGCAGCCACCATTGCATATATACAAATACTGTGTATCTCGCAACGACAAAAACTTGAATTCTATATTCAAAAACAAAAAGAAAACTCTATTATAACATGCCAATAATACGAAGCTAAATGTTTTAGAAGTATATTTAGCCTGTTTTGATGACCCAGTGTATATTTTAGTCTCTACGCTCGTTTATTTTTCATTTTACACATTGTCTTTTCCTAGTTTACGTTATTCTACGATATATCCTTTTCGGCTAAAATATTTAATCTACTTTACTTTTCTATATGCTTTCAAGCTTCAAAGTGAGCTGAAATAACTTTTCTAATTTCTATCCAATTTTATCTCAATCTTTGAAATATAAAACCACCCAAGCAACCTCAGGAATATATTACTTTTGGCAACCTCATACCACCTTTACCACACTGATGCAAAGACGAGCCAAAAATAAGATGGGTATGAAAAATATAATCTTTCTTTACTAGTCAAATAGTAAAATCGAGAAACAGTGCCTTAGTAAGTATCTATGAGCCTTCCATGTGTTTTTTTCCTTGGCCACTTCGGATGGTAGAATTTATTGTCGACTGTCATGAGGCTCGATCAATTACAAACTGAAAGCTCTAACAACGTTAGAGCTTTTAAGCATCGAAAGGGATCGGTGTGCACCCAGCCCAGATTATGCGCTTTTCCTGGCCATGAACACCTCTGTTACCCAACACGACATCAGGTAAAAATATTGAGGTACCCATTCAGCTGAGACTTGTCTAAAGATCAAACGGACGTGCCTCAAGAGTAAAATAACCCACAAACTCCATGGACAACATTCTAAATACTGCAAGTTTCCTGTTGTTTAAAGATTGGGTGTAACCGAAATAATAAAAAAAAACTTCCTTTTTTTCAGGAAGTAAAGAGCGAAGTTGAAAGTCAAAACAAATAGGAATTGTTGATGAACATATTACGCAAGATATGTCTGCAGAAGGAGCACCGCTTAAAATATCCGTCAATAAAAAACCTCAACCATGCTCAGTTTTTGGGAATGCACTTTTTTTTAGAATTGTAGAAATATTGGAAAATATAACCTTTCAGTTTCTTTTGACCTCAGTCTTTCTTTCGCTATTTCATTCAGTACGGAAAAAATTCTTTTTAAAATTAGTTTTTGCTCGTTTTGATTTTTCAAAACAAACACAATAAACCTTTCAAACTATCTATGAGAATTTGAAAATATAAAACTCAATTATTTGACACGCAATACGTCTTGAAAAAAACATGTCTGGTGAAAATAAATTGAAATCCACTAAAACTGAATATAGAACGAAACTTTTCTATGCAGTATTGCTTCGCAGTTTATGCAAAATATATATACAAAGCTAACTGAAAAAACTGACTCGTGATATTTTCCCTTAGTAAAGGTTAAGCACAGGGATATATTTGGCAGAAGAAGAATATAAAACTCTGAAAACTACTCCAAAATAATTATAAATACTAACTTATCTCAGTCCTAAACAGCGTTGCTACAATTTATCCCCATTCTCCCTGAGGGATAAATATACCGCCGTGAGTTACGTGTCCATTACATTTTACAATAGCAACTCGCAATATTAGTTGCTATAAGTTGCTACCGCACTAGCAACTCGCACGATAATATATTTTTCAAACAAAAATCTTTCAATAACTAATATCATTAATCCCAACAAAGATTCCATTGCCTGTAAAGGAGGGGGATTGTGAAACAAACTTGTAAAAACTGAAATACTGAAAAATTAAACTATTAAACAGCTAAGCACTTATGTACATATATATAGCCTACATAGAAATTTATGTTTTTTTTTTAAATTAAAATCAAGCTATTGGGCTGTGATGGAAAACCTAAGAGTCATGGCTAATTGAAGAATATAATAAAAAAAAATCTTTCAAGTTCAAAACTTAGATTCTTACCTATATATTTGGTAAGTGAATAGCTCTCATCCAATCACAAATCTCCACCACTGAGGATAATCGCATGACTTTATTCAAAAGGGACTATCTGAAGCCTGAAGCTATGCAAATATTTCTCCTTGTTACATAAAGTCAGCAGTGACGTAAATTAGCACAAATTTAGGTTTTGGGGCAAAATATGTTTTTGAAACCTCAGGGGGGGGGGATTTGTCAAAATACAAAACATTTTTCCATGAAAACACCGACAAAAGGCATTTCGTAAAATCTAGGAGGAAACATCCAGAGGCCACAGGTCCAAATCCCAATTGATGCCACTGATACTAAGCGGAACTAATTCTTCGGTGAATTTACACACAGTTTTTTAAATCTAGCCTTTTTTTCTCGCGGCTGGGGGATTGAATTGGAATTTTCCGGGAAGTTTTTTTAGGGGAGGGAGTGGACTTCGAATTTGCATTTGGAGGAAGGGTATATGCTACAATATTTTCAAGCAATTTGGGTAGTTAATCATGTAACTTACCTGGAGTAGCAGCCAAGGTAACGGTTTGTGTCCCAGGTTGCGCAGGCTGCGCTGGGTGAGATCCCTCCATTGACGGACCTTCCCGGAGGTTTTCAACCGAAGTATGGGTAGTAATGGGCTTGCGGCCATGTCTGGTAAGGACTCGAGAAATAGCCGGAGCGTCAGTAGGAAGAGAAGCCAGTGCGTGGAAAACTTGTCTTTTTCTTATCATGGTATAAATCAAATTGGAATTGCCTAAATAAAACTTTTACAGAGCATTTTGCAGAGCATAAAAAATAACGCCTCTTTAAGTACATCACAGTCAACACAGAATGGCTGCTACCTAAAGTGAATTAGCAAAAATCCAAAGATGAAAATAAAAAATTAAATGAAAAGAGGCTAAAACTAACAAAATAATGATACTCTGTTACATTAGGAAGATTCGGTACGTTGAAGAATCGCAGTATCTCGTCCATTATAACTTTTTTAGTTTGTGTGGCCAAACTAATTAGGACTGATTAGGTGGCTTGCCACAGCTTATAGAGCCTAGATAAGGAAATCGTTTAAAGAAATCTTAAGATAACTATTTTATTTGTCTAATTTTGTACATCAATAGAAAGTGTGAACTTAGTTTTTTCTATGAAACAGAGCAACATTTATTTTTTAAGCTCGAGAAAGGGCAATCCCTAAACATATTCTAGCATACTTGCTCCGGAAACGTTAAAAAACAACAAAGAGGAAGCATCTGAACAATGTTTGCAGCTACAGAGGTTCCTTGTGGTGCTACCCGCTTTAATTGAAAACTTTGCTGATAGAGGGGAAGCAATATTTATGCTACAGGCACATTGAATAGACAGCACTTTGCTTAACAATTAGTAAAATATTAAAATTTCCTTATTTTAAAGAAGTCTCTCGTTCGCTTTTCGAACTGTTGACACATTTCAGATTCCTTGTTAATTTTTGCCGAAGTTCTAAAGCAATCATTTGACAAATGTGTTAGCTTCGGGATTTCCTTGTAAAGCTGGGAGAATTTTTTAATGGGCCCCTTGTCTTTGAGACAGTGAGCCGACGTTGAGACTCGCAAATGATTTTTAAGGTACCGAATGGCCTTACAATAAAAAATTTAGTATTCAGCATTTTTAAATTACGAAAAATTGCTGATATGTCTGTTAACATCTGTTTTTGTCTTTTTAAGTAGAAATAAAATTAAAGAAAGAATTTTCTGTTGTTATTCATCTTGACCAAATTTTAAAAAAGAGTTTGAGAATCATTAAATAATAATGGGAAACGACATACAAAATAAACCAAGGTGATGGAAACTGGTTCCGGATACAAATTTCGCTTTGACTTTTTGGGAAGATACTCTCACTAATTAACAGAGTAGCCAACTAGCAATAGCCTCCAATACAAAATAAATTGACATTTATTCGTAAAATGTACACTGTTTCAACTGGGCCTTGGGCATTTTGATAAGGAAAATACAGTCACCCAAATAAGTCCTGGACATTTTCCTTTTTTTCCAGCTAAAACTTTGTCATTAATATTTCTTTACAAGCTCGGACATAGGAATTTTTAAACCAAAGTAAAACAGTTCAAAATAGGGATGAAACCTTTTAATTGACAGTGAACAGATATAAAAATTTTTAACTGGATATTTCGAACACATATACAGTGTTCATCATCGGCAGTAAAACTGCTGATGACTTTTACTGCCGATGATGAACACTGTATATGTGTTCGAAATATCCAGTTAAAAAAATTTATATTTGTTCACTGTCAATTAAAAAGTTTCATCCGTATTTTGAACTGTTTTACTTTCATCATGGAAAGGCAGCGTAGTCTTCGAAGTTATCAATATTTTTAAACCAGATTTTAAACATTTCTTTCATTACTATTATCTTAGTCCTATACGGCTTATCCCTTTTATGTCGGGCGTTTTGAAATCCTCAAAAGTTCAACAAATTAATCAATCTCAATGCTTAAGGAAAGAGCGACACGTAAAACACGTTTCTCATCGTGCAGTTCGTCTACTCGTAAAAGTCTTTGTGTCAAAACGTTTTTACATCCTAGAAACATCCTAAATCACGCCACTCACCATACAATCCTTGTACCCGTAAAAAGCTTTCCTCATTTTTTTTTTATCCTAGAATTGTCAACAGCTAATCCTTACTAAATTTGATACTGACTCATAAAGGTCATGCTCGTTTTGCTATTGTGATTTTTTAATCAAATGTGCCTTAATAAAATTGGATGAAAATCATCCTTGATCGAACAAAAACTTTTGCAACCTTTTAAGTCTCACGTCACCATAGTCGTTAAATGACGTAAAGGGATCCAGGCATTGACCGCGCAAGATCAGATAGCAGGCTTAATGTTTCTTCACGATGGATGCCCCGGGTCTACAGCCTTTCCCTGAAATAATAGTCCCATTTACGCAGAACAATGGAGTCCCCTAGGTCTTATCAAAATAGTTAAGAGCTAAATTGAAGCTACATATCAAACAAGAGGGAACACACTCAAGCAGACAACTGACATGGTATCTGCATACAACTAGCTCGTGGCAGACGAGTGTAAAAACATGCAGTGCCAAAGATAAAATTCGAAAAGATGATGACGTTTCGGCAGCTGAATTCAAAAATTGGGTTGCAGTTGCGAATAATTGCAACCACGACGAAAACCACGAATCATCGGTTGTTATTGCACGGTTGAACACTTTTTGTTGACTGGGAAACAAAAGTGAGCAAACACCTACCAAGCTTTCCCTAAATGTATAATTGATAAGGGCCTTCCGAACCGTTTTTTTTTTTTTTTTTTTTTTTTTTTTTTTTTTTTTTTTTTTTTTTTTTTTTTTTTTTTTTTTTTTTTTTTTTTTTTTTATTTTTAGAATACACTTGGAATAAGTTTGGGTATAATGTGGCGGCCGCTTAAAAGAAAGTCCGTATATTAGTTTGACATAACATTGCTAACTGCTGAAAAATTGCTAACAAAATGAAGGCCACATTTAATAAGTATGGTAGATAGTTTTATCAAGATACTTATTATCCGAAATTAAGTTCTGAAATATATACTTTTGATTCTACACATACTAACCATCAAACTGATATTGGATGACATTATTGAATATTTCCAGCAGAAAGAAGACCAACTGATGATTATTTTGCGAAGAATATAGGAACCAAGGTGAACTAAATGCTTCCAACAAATGAAGCAGTTTGTTACTTGCGACCATCGACAATGTTTTTAAGTACGGAGAAACTGAAAAAAAGAAAGAAAATTAAATCAATAAAGAATACACAAATTTTATATGTGCAGTCCTTAGTTTCATTTAACAGCTTAAACTACATATAAAGGTAGCTTACATTTAAATCCAAAAATTCATATTTTTGGGACAAATTTTGTCTGTCATACTCAACATGAGGAATCAAGATTGGTCGAGTTGCTCAAGATTTAGTCCTTATTCAAACAATAGCGGAAAACACGCCGACTCGGGCAATACCAGTTTGAAGAGGCAGAGATTCTAAAGTCAGAAGATTCTGAAGTTTGAAGATTCTGTATTGTCAGAAGCTACCTGTCTTATCTTTGCGTTGTTTGGTTGGTTCTGAATTGAATCTTGGCGAATCGGAGAATCTCTGCTTCGCGCAGACTACGAACAAGTCTCATCAGCTTGTTTACACGAAGACAAAAATACAATTGCTATAATTTTTTTTCTACATTTTAGAAGGTTCAAATAAGTAAAGATAAATGAAAAGGGAAGACAGGGTCCAGATGGTAGGCCAACTTCGACTCTCTCATCAGTTTTCAAGTTCTTTTGAAAGAGGGATTGGTCTGAGACTTGACTGATTTCTAATCTGGAATCCTTGCGGATAATTACCTTTAATCTCACTGCCAGTCCAGTTTCTAATTCTGTATGCTCTAACCAACAGTCCTGGAGTGACATAGGACAGTCTATATAATAGCTTAGGTCTCCTTTGCTTCTTTTGGAATTGTCGTCTTTCAGTGTGCATGACAATTGGTTAGACTGGTTCAGACATTTTCTTAGTGGCTATTCCTGGACAGTGTCTATCAATACAACTAATAAACAAAGATGTCCTACAAGGCTCTGCGCTCAACCCACAAGTTTTTTTCTGTGCATATATTTTAGTGGTATGATTGTTGATTGCCACTATCAAATAGGTCGTGGTAACGAGCAGTAAGTGAGGAGCGACTCAGCCCAATAGCAACCAAAACTCTAAAAAAATAGAATTTTGATAACAATAGATACAGCGAAGGAACTAGATTTAAAAATATATAAAATTCATTAAGCCTAATGTCATCCATAAAAAGCTACGAGACAGATAATTTGCCTGATTTTCAAAAAGGGGGGCAACATCCTCAAAAAGTAAAGGATCTTAACAATAACCACACCAACAGATTCAGCGTATCAGACAACCCTGCTGCAGAGGTTTCCTACTCCTATGAACCAAAATGTAGAATTTTATTGTTTATTTCCAGAAAAAAAAAGAACGGATGCGTGTTTTTTCCAGGGTTAATCTTATCGAACCAATAGCGCTAAAAAATCGGGGAGGACTGACTCGAACGGAAATCAAAAGTTCTTGTATCCCTTTCAAGTGATCAAAAAGATTGGAGGGCAACTAGACCCCCTCCCACGACCCTCTTTTCCCCAATTGTATCTGATCAAAATTTTGAGACGGCCATTTCATTTAGCATAATTGAAAGGTTCAAAATTTATGCCTTTGGATATGACATGGCCCCCATAGCCCCTGGGGAAAGGGCTGGAAGTTACACAATTGGGAACTCATAGCATTGTCCAGATATGGCATTTGTTATCAGGAAATATACGGAATCTTCTTTTTTTGCGGGGGGGGGGGTGGATTTTCCACGGGAAACATTTTCACCGTGGAATATTTCATGGGGGGGGGGGGGAGAGAAGGCGATTTCCTTGTATGATTTTAAAAAAAGCCAGAAAAGAAGTAAAAAACAGCAAGCTTTTCGAATGAAAGTAAGGAACAACATATAAATTTAACAGAAATTATACTGAATATGAGGGAGGATACCCCTTCTCCAACACTCACTCTTTACGCTAAAGTTTTTCATATTTCCTTAAGAAAGATTGCTTACACACAAGGGCCGTTGAACTTGAACGAGAAGTATGTTAAAAAACTGCATGAAAGAAAAATATTAATGCTAATTTGGAAGCTAATCTGTATTTGGGAAACAACTATTTTAATAAAAAGGAATCCTATTAAAATGTTCCAACTTTTTGACTTATTAAAAAAAATGAAACAATTTGGTTGGTCCTGGGGTGGCTCAGCCTGGTAATAAGGGACCACCTGATAGAACCCACTGTAGCAACACACTGCAGGGCCGAACTTAGCAGTCAAGAGGTCTATTAATGCTGCTGAATTTCCACCGAAGTTTTTAATAGATTTGAAATAATTTTCTTCAAAGTCTTTAGGAGTTTGAAAATTACTTATTAGTGAGTGGGTAGTAGGTGGGTAACATATAATTGTGAGAAAAGCAAATTTAGTTTTCATATTTAGTTTATAGTATTTTCATATACTTTACAAATTACAAGGAAAGTTAAATTTTCATCAGCAAAAACTGCAGACAAAATTGACTGAACAACCCCCTTCCCGGGATCTTGCTTTAAAAAAGTGCCATACTAATTCTGTAATTAAACCCCCAGTTATCTGTTACAAGTGCATCTATAGAATTCAGTAACGACAAGGTTATTTATAACCTTAGATTGTTTTTCAGGAATATGAGCCTGAGGCCTGAGTTGTAACCCATCCGTGAGTTTAAGCGGCCAGCCCCCCCCCCCTAGATGGGTCTATCTGTACAAGCGCCCAGTACTCCCACAATACACCCACAATTTGGAGTTACCCCACGCACCTGGTTTGTCGAGCATATGATATTGCGTAATCATTCATGTTGTCAATGAAGCAATGCCATGAATACGAGGGGCCAGTACTCCCACCGTTCCTACGACAAACATAGCGTTATCACAATTTCCGGGCAATAAGGAAATTCTTGGAAATGTTTTCTAGCTGTTATTTCTGAGTGAAAAGGGCCTTTGGATAAAAGTGGCCAGACGCATGGTACCCATCACATGATTATTGGTGTGTAAGTTTGATTGTGAGTTGCTTAGTATCACAGTTCTACATAGACATTTGATTAGTTTACATTGTTTTAAGTTTGAAAAACGTCCTAATTTTTTGAAAATGAGTGACGTTACACTTATTGCAACTTGAAGGAGTTGACACTGATGATATGAAGACATCATCAGTGCTGTCTACAATGCTACAATGTAGCAGTTAAAGTTGGAGAGGATTGTCGACTAAAATTTGAATGGGATGAGATGTTTGGTAGATATGTTATGTCGTTGAGTAGATTTAAGTGCACATATCCCATCATTCCTACGACATATATGGTGTTGTTACAATTTCCGGTTGATAAGGAAATTCCTGGAAACGCATGCCAGCTGTTATTTCTCGGTGAAAAGGGCCTTTGGATACAAGCGGCCAGGCGCAGAGTACCCATCACGTGATCATTAATATAAAAGTTTGATAGTGGGTTACTTAGTATCGTAGTTCCACATTGAAAATTGATTAGTTTACATTGCTGTAAGTTCAAAAAATGGTTTTACACTACTGCAACTTCAATCAATTATTGTTTCTAGGATGCTGGCCAACTGATGTAAGGCGGCACTACATCGTAACAAGTTATTTGTGCAATCGATTTCTCAATTGGATATATGTTAAATGCAATGAGTGATTTAATTCCAAGCACCTTTTTGGCATCATTCTCAGAATGTGCATACCACGATGATTTGGGATGCTTTTTGGACAGACAAATTCTTTTGACGGTTAATCAAGCTTGTTTCGATCTCCACGGGATGTTTTACTTTTATTTTTCTTACCCCCCCCCCTCAAAGGCTTAGCTTATGCCGGCTCCTCAGGTCTTATTTATTGTTTTAACTGATTTAGCAAGTTAAATAAAAAACTTGATTTACAAGAGAAGCAAAAAAGACAATCATGACTATCAATAAGCAAAGGCCATGTAGCCTTTCTCCAAGGTTCAACTGTCTTTCGAATCCTGGCCGCCCAAAATCAAAACATAGTAAGAAAAAATTGAGTTTTGAAAAAAAAGATAGTTAGGGGATGGTTATATAATGGCAATTATTGTCTTTTGAATCAGTAGAAAAAAAATATTTCGCTGTTCTTTAGACTTCAGTAGTCAACATAGCAGGTTACGCTTCTCTTTATTTTTTAGGTCATGTTCAAAATATCCATTCTTTTATTTTGTGTACTGGGTGTGCTTTGCTTAACGCAAGAAGAAGCAGATGAACCAGGAGAAGATGACACAAAAGATGATTTAAGTGTCCTAGAATGTCCGCCCTTCCTTTTAAAAAATGCAACGCCACTAAGCCCTTGTATTTGCCATGAAGGACTTGACGACGATGCAATTTTCATCGAATGCAATGGACTTCTAGCTCCAAAACAATTGAAGCAAATAACAATGGTTAGTGTTTAAATTATATATCTAGCTCGAACTTTTGGCAAAAAAAACTGTCTTTTTTTTTGGCAAAAAAAAGTATTCAGATATCAAGTGCAACCAGAAATACGTGAGTATCTACATCAAGGGGAAGTTGCAGTCAACCGGTCCTACACAAAAATCCATGAGACATACAAACGATGAAAGTTTTTTTCTTTCCCCCATTGCTTCGCCAAGATGAACTAGATTACGCTATTTACTTTAACGCTGTTTACTTTAAAAAGAAAAAAACTCTCGCAAATAGAGAATAATCGTAGGAAAAATAAATACTTCACTCAGTATTTGCTAAGTTTTCCTATTATTTTTATACAGCAAAACGGATACAACGTAGAGACAATGATTCATAGTTAATAACAATTCCTTCAGTCAATCTTAGCTTCTTTTTTCATTGATATGCTGTCTCCATTTTATTGGACCACTAAAAAAAAAAAAAAAAAAAAAAGAAAAAAAAAAGAAAGAAAAAAAAAATCCAATATACCACTGTATGTCACCAATATAGAAAAAACATAACGGATCTTTTCCCTGGTACTATGGTTGCAGAAGTAGCTGCAGCCTAGTAAAGAGCGAACCACAGCCCATAGTAACCAAAAGTTGAGAAACACGTTGCCATTAGACACTGATTAAGACACTGATTAAAATTGCCATTAGACACTGATTAAGGAATGAGGAATGACAAATATTGTTTCAGTTAATCTTAAAAGTAAAAATTTGTTGCGAAAACATATTTATCACGATTTCGAATAAGAGCCTGAAATGCCTTGAAAATGGCGTCGAATGGAAATAAAAAGTGCACCACTGGAATCACCATGGTCAAAAACCTTGTGTAGGTTAATTACAGTCCTCCACCTTAAACAAAAAGGAAAATCACTTTTTGCATAGGTAGCTCTGGTGTCTTTTTTTTTCTATCAGGGCTAGGGGATGACCGGAACATCACAGATACGTTTATTGGCTCATTCGAACGGAAATTAAGTTTTGCAGTGCCTTTTTTAAGTGACCAAAAAGATAAGAAGGCAGGTGACTGCCCTACCCACAAGGCCCCTTCCCCCCAAAGCTATCCGATCAAAATTTTGAGATAGCCATTTTGTTCAAAATAGTTCAAAGGTCCAATAATTGGTTTTGGTGGAAGATATGACCCTCGACGGTCCCTAGGGAAAGGGCTATATGTGGTATCGGGTGTATCGGTATCGCACGTATCGGTATGGGGTATATTGGCATCGCCCATATACGTATCGGGCATATAGGTATCATGTGTTTTTTTCGATCATGGTTTTGTGCCTTCTTTCATGATTGCAGGAGTAGCTGCAACTTAGTAAACAGCAAACCACAGCCCATAGTAAACAAAAGTGAAAAATAGATTTTTGAAAAAAAACTTCCCAATGAGAAAAAATGGCCTTCTGGCACTGACTCACGAATGGTGACTATTATTTCAATTAATATTAAAAGTAAAAGTTTATTGCAAAAAAAAAAAAAAAAAAAAAAAATATGGTGATTTTGAAAAAGAGCCTGAAACCCATAGAAAATGGCGTCAGATCAAAATAGGAATCAGTATGGTCAACAACCTTGTATAGGGTAATTAAAGTCCCCCACTTTGAACAACAAGAAAAATCACTTTTATGCGTAGCTAGCACTGACGTGTCTCTTTTTTCTGTTTTTCTCCTACCAGGACTAGCGGGTTACCAAAACATCATAAAACGATTTTCAATGGCTCATTCGAAGCGAAATTAGAATTACTACTGCCCTTTATAAAGCGACCAAAAAGACTGGAGGGCAGCTTTCCTCCTCCCCAAAAGGCCCCCTTCCCCTAAAAGGGTATCGAAATTTTGAAATATCTGTTTTTTTCAGCATAGTTAATGGATCCAATAACTATGCTTTTGGTGATGACATTACCTTCCATAGTCCCAGGGAGAAGGGTTGTAAGTTACACAATTAGGGTCCAACAAAAACCAATGAATCAAATTAGAATAACAGAGCTCGTGCTTCAGTCGGTAGAGCGTTGGACTTCGAATTAGGACGTCAAACGTTCAAGTTCTTATCGGTCATTTTTTTTTTTTATCATGGTTTCGCGCCTTCTATATGCTTATGTACAGAACTGACTACAGCAATTAAGACTGACTACAGCAATTCTTAATCAATTAATTTTTTCCTACTACGCCAAAAAATTACGATTAACCTCCAAGATTTGAGCAATTTTGAGCTTGATTTTTTCTGATAATTTTTGGATAAAAAAAAATGACTTTACCTTTTTTCTACATTTTCTTTAAGTGTTTTGGAAAAAATCTAATGAAGTTATTCGAATTTGCCAATTCATTGTTTCTTTTGGTTTCCATAGTCTTCAAAGAAAGGATTACTCAATTTGCTCATAGTTTCCATACAGCCTAGTATTTATTATTGAGAAACATTCGGACTTTTTTTCTAGGGTGGCATTTTTGCACAGAGGAGGAGGGATTTTCCATGGGAAGAGTTTTCCAAAGGAACAGAAGTTTCTGGGGGAACTGCAAACGAGCAAAAATTATTGCTTTATAAGGGAGCTGCAACATGAGGGGCCTAATATAAAAATGTATGTGGGAGGGAGCTGCACACGAACAAAAATTGTTGCTTGACAGTCTATCTAGTATATATTGATAAAACGAATGCAAATAAACCAACTGGTGATATTCCCTATGTGTGTATGATTGTAGAAAAGTAGCGTTTTACTGAAAACACCCAAAGGCCAGCATAAAAAAAAACAAGAATATTCATTAGGAGTCAAAAATGTGCACGTAGCCTGGCAACAACAAACTGATCTACGAACTAATCTTGTATAGTCTCACATCAGCTGTAATATCAGAAACTTTCAATGTAAAATTGAAATTACCTTGAAACTTAGGCATAAAAATACATATTGTTTTAATAACCACAGTTATTGAACAGCATAAAAAAATAACGTCCTCTACACAGCCCAGATTTCCTCTTTGAGCTGATAGAATTATGAGGTAACATCTTGGTCTCAACACCTGTAAGCTCAATAGTGAGTAATATATAATTTTAAATTGTAAGAAACGAGCTTCACTATTACTCGAAATAAAGGTTAAATAAACCAAAATATGAACTCAAGAATTCCAGTTATTTCTCTCTATACAACGGAAAATTTCAAGTTATGATACAAATTCTAAAGCTAGTCTATAGTCCTAATACTATCAAGATGGCTTCACTTCAGACTTGTATGCAAACTAATCTTGAAATGTCCTTTTAAGAACCAGGACGAGATCTAATCATTGGACTGAGCTCATTGTGTAGAAGCGATAACAAATTAAACGAAAATAAAATTAAACGAAATAAGCAACAATCCTAAAATGGTTTTTTTTTGAAAAGTGTCCTTAATCGGTATGCTTTTGCTGTACCAAAACTTTAATCTTGTTTTGAGTTTTCAGTAAAACGCCAATTTTATCAATATATGCTAGATAGTCTGCGAAGCAATGATTTTTGTTAGTTTTAAGTTTCAAATTCACTCTGTACTTCTCTCATAAAGACTTTTTTTTTAATAAATCAACTTATAACGGGAACTGAGCTTCATGCAAGAGCAAAAGGGATCAAAATTTTAATACAAACAAAACTGGATAATTACGCAAATGAGAATGTTGAAAGAATAAGTAAAGAAAGTAACTATACATAAATAGATAATTCACTTTTGCTTCAAAGTTTTTGTCAAGTCCCCCTATCATATTTCATTCTGGGTAAAAACTTCAAGGTCTTCTTCCAGTTAACGTTGGCTGAAGCAAAGTGTGTGAATATTATTACTAGTCGCACAGATGTCACTGGGTGTAGCCAAACAAACTTTTAGCCTAAAAACGCATCACTCCGACCGTAGTCCCTATCAAATAAAAAAAAACTGATTTTTTTTCAACTAAAAATAAGAAGCAACATTAAAACTAAAAAAGAACATAAATTATTACGTATATGAAGGAGATTGCCCCCTCCTCAACACCTTACTCATTACGCTGCAGTTTTTAATACTTAAAAAAGCTTCTTATTGTTCTAACTAAACGACCCTTGTGTTTCAGGAGTCGTTCTTAAAGAATTGGGACAAAATTCAAACTTTAGCATAAAGAGCAAAGTGTTGAGGAGGGGGCAACGTTCTTCATATATGTAATGATTTCTGTTTGTTTTAAGTTTCAATGTTGCTCCTTACTTCTAGGTGATAAAACCATTTAAATTTAATTTCTTATCGTTTTTAAGAAAATGTCAGGAAATTAGGACCCGCCTCCATGGTGAAATCCCCTCCCCACGGAAATATTCTCTAAACAATTAAATCCCGGTGAAAATATATCCCGGACAATTACCCGTAACAACCTCAGGCGTAAAATTGAAACAGATAAGAAAAAGCAAGACATAAGAAGAATTTTGTACAGGAACTCTGGCAAATTCCCCTGTGTATAATTTCCCCTCACAAGTTAACCCCCAGGAAACTTCCTTCCCCACTGAAAATTCCCACGAGGAAAACCCTCCAGCAGAAAATTCACACACCCCACCCGAAAATGTATACACATTTCCCAATAACGAATGTTATGCGTAAACAACGGGCAAAATTTATAACTTAAAGACCTTTCCCCTGGGGCAGAGGGGGGTCACGTTATATCGAAAGGCATAGTTATTGAACCTTTCAACTATAATGAACAAAATGGTTATCTCAAAATTTTGATCTGACGCTTTTGGGAAAAAAGAGGCGGCAACGCGGGCCTAGTTGCCCAGCAATCTTTTTGGTCATTTAAAAAGGGAACTAGAACTTTTAATTTCTGTTCGAATGAGTCTTCACAGGTTATTCTAGGAAAACTGGGTCGATACAGTGATTCATGAAGAAAAAAAAAGAAAAAAATTGCATCCGTGATCTTTCTTCAGGCGAAAAATACAAAATTCCACATTCTTGCAGATAGGAGCTTGAAACATCCAAAAATTGAGTTTTCTGATACGCTGAATCTGATTGTGTGATTTTCATTAGGATACTATGACTTTTAGGAAGAAAATCAGGCAAACTTTCTCAGGCTCGATTCTTTTGATATAGCTATTGGTATCAAAATTCTGTTTTTCAGAGTTTCGGTTATTATAAAGCCAGGTCGCTCCTTACTTACAGATTGTTACCACGAACTGCTTCAAACAACTTAAAATCAGAAGTTAAATAATCGCGCTCATTTTTTTTTTATTTACGCTTTATTTTTGTCATGATTTTAGTCTGTCATAAGGCAGAATTAAAGGTCTGCTCCCAATTTTGAAAGATTCATTGATGGTAGCTAGTAACTAAATGATGATGATAAAGGAGCAATTCAAATACTGACGAAAAACGCGAATTAAAAATATCTATAGACTATGAATTTGAATAACAGAAACTAGATGGCGGCGATTCTTTTTTTTTTTTTTTTTTTTACATATACTTCTGCCAGCGATCGTCCGTTACCCATTCTCGTAATTATTCACTCATAGTATGGATGGCATCTATACAACTGTTACAATTCATTTAGATCGGCACATCCTTTTAATCTACAAGGGAGGGAGCCCCCCCCACAAAAAGTATCTTGTGCTAAAAAAAAAGACGAGATAAGAACTACGGAAAACCTAGAATTATGCAGCGTCCAAAATTACAAATTCGCTAAATGAGATTATTGCGACCTTTAGACTTTTTTTCCTCAAAATATTCGCAAAAGCGTAAGTAGAATCTACGTGAAAATAAGCTAGTATTCTTCCCAAAATTGTATGTTAGTCCCCCTACTCGTCCCAAAGAGAACAGTTTTTAAGTATCTGAGCACATCCTTACGTAAATTTAGTCAAATCTTCCCTTTAAGGTCAGCATCTTCTGCCTCCAGCTCTTCGTCCAGTTTGTTTTTTTTTCAGGGGAAAGGGAAACTGGAGTCAATGGACCTTTGCAGCCAAATTCTAGATTTGGAATTAAAAGTGCCTATATCAATAATTATAATTATGAAAGCCACTTATTTATTCTTATAATCACTTCCACTAGAAACTCGGCCGACGGCGAATAGACGCTTTGGAGATAAAGGAATCAAACCTGCCTCATTTGATACGGCAACTACTTGGAGGAAACGCCATTGAGACGATTTTCATGCGCAATAACAGCATCAACTCGGTTGACCCAACAGCATTTGCTGGTTCTGAAAATCTGGCCCAGAGAATTGATCTTAGCGCCAATAACATTCAAGACTTTAAATTTGAAATGTTCAACCAATTTTCTGAACTGACTGTTTTGAATTTGGGAGAAAACAAGTGAGTATATGCATTTTCATCCGCAAAATTATGCTTAATTCGACATGAATTCAAAACTTCTGTTGGGCGATATAACGTAAAAGGACAAAAAAAAACATCTCTTTTTGACTAACTACAGGATTACCTACACATATCTAAAGAAGAATTAACTGTGCCGTTTGTATCTGTTTCTTTTTTTCTTTTTGTATCTTTTTTTCTAATTTTATCTTTTTTCGTATCTTCTGCGATTCTTTTAAAATTAATTGACTAACTGTTTTTTAATATTTATATGAAAAACTTCAATCCGGCACAAGTTATTGCAGAAGTCACAATAAACCGGGACTACAAACCTGTAAAACTCTGCTATTACGAGGAACAGTCGTAACGATTAAAATCCTCCCTATGAAACAGTTTATCTACCCACTACCCTCAATCGAAAACTTTTATATTAGCTAAATGGCATAAGGAAAGACACCGATGCCCTGAATATTGCTACTTGAATTCCCTCCAAAACAGAGAAAACATTGCCGTGCTTCAATATAATGTTAATAATTTAATAGAAAGCCAAGTAGGACATACATACAGGAAAATAATTTTAGGATGTTACGACAGGAAAATGGTCGAAAAACAATTCACACTTCAAATCAGGCATGTACCCAGGGGGAGAGGGAGTTTTCAACCCAGGGTTAAATTCAAAATCTTAGGGTCTAACCGTAATTTCCTAAAGTATTCATATAATCTATTTGTTTTTGCTATTTTGTAAGAATCTGACCAAATCCCCCCCCCAAAGAAAATAAGGTTCACAGATGCATGTACCTGAATATTGACCAATAGTCGACCAAAAATAATTCTATTCCGTCTTTAGATTTAGGCGTAAATATTGATTGTTTATTTTGTAACCTTTTGATTGCAAGTATGTTACAGCCAAGAATTTACAGAATGTAGTATAACTTCACTTTGAAAGGGTATCCACGTAACACTAATTTCAACTTAGAAAAAAATAACATCGTTATTTCAATCCAATGTACAATTTAGATATCCCAGGATCTAAACAATTTGGAGGGAAGGGGATGAAAACTGTAAATATTGTTGAAATGTTCATTTATGTGTTAAGAGTATTGAATAACCTATTATTTGATTGTTGCCATGGTACTGTGATCTTTTCTTGCTTGAGAAAATCCGCCGAATTTTTGAAAAAGTGGAAAAAAATACCAAAAACGTCAAGCGAACCTAATTAAAATCATATCATCAAATTCAGCATGTCAGAGAACCTAAATCCATAGATTTCGTGCTCCTATATACAAAAATGTGGAATTTTACACTTTTGCAAGAAGATAGATCACGGACCCGTGTTTATTTGTTGTTGTTTTTTTTTAGGTTTTTTTCCCACAAGGTTGATCTTATCGAGCCCGTGATAGAGGACTCATTTGGTCGTAAATAAAGAGTTCTACTACCCTTTCGAAGTGACCAAGAAAATTGGAGGGCAGTTTCAACGCCCTCTTTTTCCCAGAGTTGTCCGTTCAAAATTTTGAGATAACCATTATGTTCAATATTGTTGAAATCTCCAATAGGTATGAATCTGGGGATAGCATTAACACCCCCCACCCCCCCACACACAGTCTTGAAGAAAGGTCTATAAGTTAAGGAATCTACCCATTTTTTATGTATAGCATTTATTATTAGGGATTATACATACATTTATTCTTTCTTTTGGAGAGGGGGGGGGGGGGGTTCTAGGGTGAATATTGTTCGCGGGCAGAAAAGTTTCCGAGGCTAAGCCTTCCAGGAAAAATTTTACACTGCGGGAACTGTGCAGAATCCCTTAAAATTGTTTTCATTTGTCTTCTATTTCATTGCCAACTATATTTAACTTATGGAGATGTTACTGGGGACATTTTCAGCGAGGTTGGAAATGTCTGGTTGGTTTTTCCATGGGGGAGATTTTCCTCGGGATAAATTCTCAATAGGGGAATTTTCTGAGGGAGCAACTTTCCACTGGGGGTGGGTTTCCGGAGGTTCATTTCGGGGGGAGGTTCAAATCACCTAGCCCCCCTGGATACGGACTTGGTTCTATGGAAGAAAAACAGGATTCTATGAAAGAGTATGCACAGGGGTACCAATTCACGAAAATGCTAGGGGGGGGGGCAAATTGTATTCTCAAAATTGGGATAGGGGTAATCTTAATGTTTTATTCGATTTTTTCAATGAAACTTTAAAATGTTTTTTTTTTCGAAATGTAAGTGAGGAAATTGACGCTCCTGAGTGGCATTTCCGACATGGTTTGAAAAACAATAAAAAATGAAAGTCTTCTTCAAATGAAAGTATGCTAAGGAGAATTTTTCGGGTGGAATCGGCCGCCAAGAATTTTCCTGGGGGATTTTCAGCGAGGATGAAATCGTCCAGGGGAAATTTTAAAGGAGCGAGTATTTTACGTGGGGATGAGCTTCTCTTTGAGAAATTTTCTGTGGTCAGAAGGAATTTGGATTTTTCGGCATTATTTGAAAAACAATCAGAAATCATATGAAAAAAAGACAAGTTTTATTCAGTTGAAAGTAAGGAGCAATATTAAAACTTAAAAAGAGCAGAAATTATTCTGTATATAGGGGGAGGGATTGCCCCATCCTCAATACCTCGCTCTTTACGCTAAAGTTAGGCTTTTTCCCAATTCTTTTAGAATAGCTCCTGAAACACAAGGGCCGTTTAGTTTTAGTGAGAAGCTTTTTTAAAAGTTCTAAAATACTTTAGCGCGAAGAGCGAGGTATTGAAGAGGGGGCAACCGCCTTCACATGCGGAATAGTTTTTATTCGTTTTAAGTTTTAACATTGCTCCTTACTTTCAGTGGAAAAACTTGTTTTTTTATTTGATAACTCACTAGACTTATAGCAAACTGAATCAAAGATACACAATTCAGCATCCACGCTAAGGAGTCAGACGAGTAATGACTCTAGGCATATATTACCGGTTTGAGGTTACTCATGTCATACCTGGTAATAGGGGCGTCAATTAAGTAAATGTAGGGGGTGGGAGACAAACTGTCTTTTTAAAATT
The DNA here is from genome assembly GCF_032884065.1 of Artemia franciscana. Classification (NCBI taxonomy): domain Eukaryota; kingdom Metazoa; phylum Arthropoda; class Branchiopoda; order Anostraca; family Artemiidae; genus Artemia; species Artemia franciscana. The sequence goes on along the minus strand of NC_088882.1, from coordinate 25,466,259 downwards.
CTAGGGAGCAATTTTTTTAATGAAATTACAAAAAAAGGTATTTTCAATGAAAATATTAAAGAAAGGTATTTTCAAAATCTACAGAGGGGGACAGGGCCAAAGCCTCGTTGTTGAGCCTTATTGTCGATAGTAGGGATGATATTGGTCAAGACTTGTAGCCAAATATGTGCCTCTCTTTCAATCTGTTTTGTTTTTATTCTCAGTTTTTTCTTGCAGACTAACCAAAATCACATCGGCAGGCCAAATTCAAAATCTACATGTATTATACTTGTATATGAATAAAATAGAAACGATTGAACCCGGTGCATTTAATTTACTGGAAGGACTAGAATACTTGGATTTACGTTGGAATGATCTTAAACAACTCCCGCTTGGAGCCCTGACGGTACCCAGCCCTAGATGGCAGCTTAGGATTAGAAACAACGAGCTGCCTACTCTTGAAGGAGCATTTCAAGGTATTTTACTTTTATCATACCACCTGTTAAATGGTACTTGTTACTTCTACCATGACTGGAATAGTGAGAGTTAAGCATAATCAGAGTAACAACTATAATATTACACGAGGCTCCACTTACAAATATAAACATGAAAAATTATTGCAATACCAACATATTATTTTATTTGCTTTTTCCCCTGAATATTAAATTGCAAATTTTTTTAAAAAAAAGAAGAAAAATGTTATTTTCTGCTCAAGTTCTTGAATTTACATCTGTGAAAACCCAACAAGGTAAAAATTGCAATAAATATACTTTTTTCAGTTGGGGTGACTCCTTAAATTTTTTTCAAAGGCAGCAAAAAGTTTATGTTAAGTGTGCTTTGAACTGAAGATTGTTTCTAAAGCAACTTGTCCATAGGTTCCCTTCCAGTAACTACGACAGAATTCCAATCTCAAATACTGTTACAGTCTTTAATCGTTTTAGTTTTATCAAATACGAAAAAAATACTTAACAAATGCAAAAGCTCCGTCATTTGCCGTCAGAGATGTTAATCTGACTAAGTCTATTTTAAATTCTAAGGCTTTCCATAAATGTATTTGATTGATGGTTTCAACAAGGTTCTGGATGGTTTCAAACAGTTCGTGGTAATTAATGAGCGGACCAATAGTAACCAAAACTCTAAAACAGGAAATTTTTATAATAATTAATACGTGAAAAGAGTTAGTTTTTTATGTTGATTCCATATGTATAAAATTGTTCAAGTTTAATTTTTATCCGTCATAAACTATGAGCCTGAGAAAATTTGCAGGGTTTTTGAAAAGGGGAGGGAGAAAAACACCTTCAGAAAATCAAGCAATCTTAATGAGAATTACGCCACTAGAATCAGCGTATTAAAAAAAAAAATACTATAGTGGTTTCAAGTCCCCATCTACGAAAAATGAAATTTTTTATCTTTTTTTACCAGTAGAAAATCAGCGGATGCGTTTTTCTTTGTTAGTGTTTTTTGAGGGGTGACCGTATAGAACCAATGGTTTTAGAAAATCGAGAGATGGATCATCCGACGGAAATCAAAAGTTCTGTCGCTCTTTTTAAATGACCAACAAGTTTGGAGGGTAACTAGCACCCCTTCCATGCCCCTTTTTTACCCCACAAACATCTGACAAAAACTTTTTGAGATAGCCATTTGATTCAGCATAGTTTAAAGTTTAATTAACAATACCTCTAGGGATGAAACGAAACCCCAGAGAAAAGACTTCAAGATATGCAAATTGTCTACGTACAATATCTATTCTTGAGAAATAAACATAAATTTTCAAGGGTAATTTTCTACGGGGAAGGGATGGACAAGGGGAGCATTTTCGTGGGGATGAAATATTCCAGGGGAATTTTCAAGTTGAAATTTTACACGGGAGGGAGGGGAATTTCCATGCAAAATTTCGAAAACTGTCACAAATTAAATTAAGAAAACAAGCTTCTTAACTGAAAATAAGGAGCAACATTAAAACTTAAAACGAACAGATATAATTCTGTACATGAGGGGGCAGCCCCTTCCTCGCCCCTCATTCTTTACGTTAAAATTTGACTTTTTGTCACAGTCCTTTAAGAAAAATACCTCAAACACAAGGGCCCTTGAATTTTAATGAAAAGAATTTTTCAAATACGGAATAATTTCGGCTCTTTTTATGTTTTAATGCTGCTCCTTACTTTCAGATGGAAAAATTATTTTTTTCAATTTAATTCTACAAAGAATGAGAGATTCGATGTTTATACACTGACTGCCACGATTAGTCTATTTTTACTCTTACTTGGCTCTTACATCGATCGCAAATTCTGTCGGTCTATCGGTCCCGGTTTTGCTGGCTTAGGCACTTCCAGATAAGCTAGGACGATGAAATTTGGCAGGCGTATCAGGAATCAGACCAGGTTAAATTAGAAATAGTCGTTTCCCAATTCGACCATCTGGGAGAGTAGTGAGAAGGATAATTCGGAAAAATTAGAAAAAATGAGGTATTTATAATTTACGAACGGGTAATCAGATCTTAATGACATTTGATATTTAGAAGGATCTTGTGCTTCAGAGCTCTTATTTTAAACCCTGACCAGATCCGGTGACATTGGGGGGGGGAGTTAGAGGGGGAAACCGGAAATCTTGGAAAACATGAAAATCGAGGTATGAAAATCTTCATCTTATGAATGGGTGATCGGATCTTAATGAAACTTGATATTTCTCATGTCTCGGATGGTCAATTTTCCTTTTGAATCGGATCCGGGGACAAATGGGGTTGGAGGGGGGGAAAACAGAAATCTTGGAAAACGCTTAGAGTGGAGAGATCGGAATGAAACTTGATGAAAAGAATAAGAACAAGATACGTGATTGACATAATTGGAACGGATCCGCACTCTTTGGGGGAGTTGGGGGGGAGGTGTAAATTCGGAAAAATTAAAAAAATGAGGTATTTTTAACTTAAGAACGGGTGACCGGATCTTAATGAAATTTGATATTTAGAAGGAGCTCATATCTCAGAGCTGTTATTTTAACTCCCGACCAGATCTGGTGACATTGGGGGGAGTTCGAGGGGGAAAGCAGAAATCTCGGAAAACGCTTAGAGTGGAGAGATCGGAATGAAACTTGGTAGGTAGAATAAGCAAACATCTTAGATACGTGATTGACGTAACAGGACTGGATCTGCTCTCTTTGGGGGAGTTAGGGGGGACCAGTGATTTGGCGTGTTTGGTGCTTCTGGACGTGCTAGGACGATGAAAATTGGTAGGCGTGTCAGGGACCTGCACAAATTGACTTGACAAAGTCGTTTTCCTTTATTCGACCATCAAGGGGGTTGAAGGGAGAGGAAAAATTACAAAAAATGAGGTATTTTTAACTTACGAGTGGGTGATCGGATTTTAATGAATTTTGAAATTTAGAAGGCCCTCGTGTCTCAGAGCTCTTATTTAAATCCCGACCGGCATTAAGCCTCTGATTTTCCTTTTAAAACAATCTATTGGTTCTTAGAATTTTGCTAGAGCTCATGCCATATGAGCTCATGGCCCTTCCGACCTCGTCACAAGTGCCATGTGAGCTCTTAGCTCTTGTTCTATTGAGACATCTTCCACGGAACGTGATGTATTTAATCTTAGTTAGCTTTGGCGTGCCAAAAATACGAGGCTTTAGTATGGGCCATTGTCTAATTCTACTGTCCTAACTGCTTGTTGTATTTAATATTTTTTTTTTTTGAGCTTCAAAGTGCAACAAGTTTCAGAATTCCGCTGTAAACTGTTTATAATATGCTTTCATTCTAATGAAGATTGATGGGTAAATGTTTAGTTTCGTCACAAGCTGTCTAAAGTGCGTATGACTGCATATAGCAAGATTCTGATGATCGCATATTGTTTCTTTGTCATTATTAGAGAAGCGCATCCATTATTTAGCTTTCTAAAATCCCCCTCTCCAACTAGACTAAAATGTTTAAAGTGGGCTTGCTTACAGGTGGCAGCAGGGCGAGGTCTGTATTCTAAAATTACATAAAAAAAACTAGTTTTTTTTAACTGAAAGTAAGGAGCGACATTAAAACTTAAAACGAACAGAAATTACTCCGTATATGAAATGGGTTGTCCCCTCCGCAATCCCTCGCTCTTAACGCTAAAGCTTTTAATTGTATTAAAAAGCAGAATTGTGGCAAAGAGTCAAACTTTAGCGTAAAGAGCGAGGGATTGCAGAGGGGACAACTCATTTCATATACGGAGTAATTTCTGTTCGTTTTAAGTTTTAATGTCGCTCCTTACTTTCAGTTAAAAAAACTAGTTTTTTTATGTAATTTCTGAACGTTTTTGAATTAATGCATGTTTGATTTTGGCTCTCCACACATAAATTATTAAAATGAAATTTGCATATTAATTCCTTTTTTGGCTAAATGGCTTTCTCTTAGTTTTGATCAGACGATTTTGAGAAATAAGGGATGGGAAAGGAGGCCTAGTTGCCATGCAATTTTTCGGTTACATAAAAAGGCAACTATAAATTTTTATTTTTAACGAATTTTTCTATTAGTAAAAAATATACGTAACTTAAGAATTATCTTACGTAACAAACTTTTATATTCTTTAATTTTTATTATGTATATGAGAGGGTTTGTACCCTCGTTAATACCTCGTTCTTTACACTAAATCGCAAGTTTTGTCCCAATTCTTTAAGAATGACCCCTGAATCAGAAAGGCCGTAGAATGAATAGTTGAAATTACTAAAAATAATATAGCATAAAGAGCGAGGTATTTATCTCCTCCTAAATACCTCGCTCTTTATGCTAAAGTATTTTTAGAACCCCTCACATGCGTAATAATCTCTGTTCGTTTTAAGTTTCAATGCTACTCTTTACTTTCAATTGAAAAAAAAATTTCCATGTTTATTTTTTCATTGTTTTTTTTTATAGTAATTTTAGAAAATCCTGCGCCCTTTTCATTGAATTTCTGTTCCCCCATGACACATTTCTCCATAAAATTTTGATCTCTTGACTTTGGAGAAAAAATGAGCGTGGGAGGGGGCCTAGGTGCCCTCCAATTTTTTTGGTCACTTAAAAAGGGCACTAGAACTTTTCATTTGCGTTAGGATGAGCCCTCTTGCGACATTCTAGGACCACTTGGTCGATACGATGACCCCTGGGGAAAAGAAGAAAAAAAAAAAAAAAAAAAAAAAAAAAAAAAAAAAAAAAAAAATAAACACGCACCCGTGATTTGTCTTCTGGCAAAAAATACAAAATTCCACATTTTTGTAGATAGGAGCTTGAAACTTCTACAGTAGGGTTCTCTGATACGCTGAAACTGATGGTGTCATTTTCGTTAAGATCCTACGACTTTTAGGGGGTGTTTCCCCCTATTTTCCTAAATAAGGCAAATTTTCTCAGGCTCGTAACTTTTGATGGGTAAGACTAAACTTGATGAAACTTATATATTTAAAATCAGCATTAAAATGCGATGCTTTTGATGTAGCTATTGATATCAAAATTCAATTTTTTAGAGTTTTGGTTACTATTGAGCCGGATCGCTCCTTACTACAGTTCGTTACCACGAACTGTTTGATATTTATTCAAAACAAGAGTGATGAAACTTAAAAAAAACCTCAAACGAGGTTTATTAAATAAATTTAATAGGTCAAATAGGTTTAATTTATAGAATACAGACCTCGCCCCGATGCCCGCAGGGCTCATGGATCAATACGCTTCGCTTTATAGGTAATGTTACCTGTAAGCAAGCCCACTTTACACATTCTTAGTTTGCCCCATGAGGAATAGGGTCAATCAGAAATGGATGCACTCCTAGAATTGGCATTTCTAAGTACTCTAGTATGGAAACTATGCTGCGAAGCAGCATAGTTTCCGGTTTAGACAGCTTGTGACAAAACTAAACATTTACCGATTAATGTAGGCTTGTTGGAACCAGAACTCAGACTTGTAGAAACAAATAGAACGATTTTTCTGTTCTGCACAGGACACTAATAAGTGCTAACTCGAAGTAAAATTAAATTTATTTCAGAAATACAGTCACAAGCCCTAGTAGACACAGATTGGGTTCATACGTCAAGAAATAAAAGCAACAGAAATTACAGCCAACAGATCATGAAAACAAATAGAAAAGTCGCGACAAGAACAGCTTGTTGCTTGATAAAGCAATCAGCAAATATATATATATATATATATATATATATATATATATATATATATATATATGTATATATATATATATATATATATATATATATATATATATATATATATATATATATATATATATATATATATATAAAACAAAAGCTACTGGGTAATTTGAAGTAGAAAATTCAAAATAACGAATTTTTTATATATTTGAACACTTCGATTCGTCTTTGATGTCTCTCTTAAAAAACAAGGAACATTAAAATAAATAAATAAATAGCGTCTTCCCAACCGTAAAGCTATAGAGGCGTGTCTTCATCCGGAAATACAATTTCTTTCCAAAGAAATACACCAATGTCAGTTGGGGAACAGAGAGATAGTTCTATACAGTCAACAGAATGTAATTGGTAAAAAGAGAGAAAATACAAGTTATCTTTATCTCCAGGGACAACAGAGTTTGACCCTTCCCCCTCAAAAAAATTTTCCAACTCGTAAAAACGTGTCTAAAATGCACATAAATAAATTTTGACATGAATTTAAAAAATTATTTTTGTACCCCCTGTCTCTCCGATAAAAATACCCCCCCCCCAAAAAAAAAAAATCCTGAATACTCCTTTTTCAATGTTTTAATCTGGTATATGCAGGATATCTAGCCCAATTTGGATATATATATATATATATATATATATATATATATATATATATATATATATATATATATATATATATATATATATATACTATGAAAGCATATTATTTTTTAAATTTATTTAGGAGGAGTTGTCCCATTTCTTGTCGAAGCATCATACAACAGCATTACACAATTAAAAGAAGAAGTATACAGACCAGTGCTAGAGGGAGCTATGACAGAAGGAGCTCAGTTATATTTGGAAGGTAAATTAATTACTTACTTTACCCTCATTTCCTATGTTCAAAACGGGACTAGTACAATGGCGCATACACAGGGGGAAAGTCAGGTTCAAGCTGGATCAGCTTGTAATTAGGTCTACAAATAAATTCCTGCATGCGTGTCTCCTTTTACACAAGGGTAGGGGGGTCTTCTCGAACGGATAGATGGACATAGCAGTTATAAATTAAAACATCAGGATTTTATCATTACCAGCGTGTTTTAAAACCACACTCAAAACAGTATTTTTCTTGATTTGTGATCATTTTTAGCTGGCTATGGGGTAGTTCTGACGGTAAAGCCAGCCAACAATTATTGCCGGGTCATCTGTATAAGCATCTATAAAAATGTTTTCTGTGTTCTGAATTTGCCACCGTAAATGACCATGAACATCATAAGAATTATAGATAAATAAACAAAGTTCCTACAGTTTAGCTCGTCTGAAAAGATAGCACCTTAATGCAGCACCTCTTAAAAAGAGCGAAGTTCATACAGTTCAGCTTACCTTAAAAGAGAGCACCTTCATACAGCACCTCCTAATGCGAAGGAACTTCATACAGTTTAGTTTACCTTAAAAAAGGGGCACGTTCATACAAGATCTCTTGAAAGAGAGCAAAGTTCCTACAGTTTAGCTTACCTTAAAAGAGGGCCCCTTTATACGCCACCTCTTGAAAGAGAGCAAAGTTCATACAGTCTAGATTACCTTAAAAAAGACTCTTTTCGTAAACCAGCAATGCTAACGCTAAAAAAAATTCGTAAAAGCAAGAAAATCCGGTAAGAAAGACTAGGAAAAGTGAGAAAATTTGGGGAAAAAACTGACAAGTAAACCTGTTGAAAGAAAAAATCTTTTCCTGTAGTAGTTAGTCTAACTACTCGTCAGTTAAGATCTTGTCTATCCCAGAGCACCAGAATACCCTTTACTTTAAAAAAAGTTTGTTGAGAACTTACAATTTTTTCAAGAAAACATATTTCAGCTAAAGAATCGTTCTGATCTGCGACAAAATTTCTCACTCCAGTCTCTGAACGATTTTAAAAGTGAACTATATTTTAAAGTGTATTTGAAACCAAGTAATTGATTAAAACATACCTTGCTTCTGTTCCAAAACACTACTGAGTTGATTTATAAAAATACATCTGTCATTATCAATAAATGAAAGCGAGTCAATGAAGATAATGCCCTGCTGAAAGTAGGCATCATTGGTGATGCATTTCCTTCCAAAGTTCACAAAATTTCCAGAAGAAGCATTTACAAAAATTAATTGATTTATAGGTAACTTGCTACAATGTGACTGTGACGTAGCCTGGTTGGTGACCAATATTACACTCAGAAGATTTGTAGATAACGCCGTCTGTTCAGGTTCCATGTCAAATATTCAAGACTTGATGCCAGAGGAATTTGAAACGTGTCAAGGCTTCGAGCCAACAACTGAATCGGTTTAAATATTTACTGCCTTTTTTTTATTTAGCTGTTTTACACCAATAAAAGTATGACCAATTACAAGAAGCCACATCTAAAACGACTAGGGAACAGTTGCGCAATAAGGCCAACCCCCCCCCCCCCGGTTTTCTAGATTTTGAAAACCCAATTTGTTGCATCTTCATTGAACAATACCCTGTATTGGTATTTTCATTGCAAAAATCAAAAATCAAAATCACCCCCCCCACCATCGATTCCGTAAAATACATTTACACCTCCCTCTCACCTTCCAAATATTTTCAAGAATTGCCACAGAAATGCTAGATAGTGTAGCCAAGTTACCTGGCTTCAAATAAACGAGCAATTAAGAGGTCCGCTTAGGCAGTTGAAAAGTTGTATTTCAGCCGGAGAGAAATCTAAGCAAAAGGAATTTAATAAATGAACTACCATACCTTGTGCAAGAGTACATAGAAAAAAATCTTTTCCCCTATATCTATTCCGTAGAACGAATCGTACTTATTTCATAAATTTGACAACGCTGGATGTATAAATAAATATCTAAAAGAAAATGTATTTATAATAAAAATAGAAAAACGCAGTTTATCTCATAGAGCATTGCTGTCTTTTTTTTAAATATAGTGCCATCTATTTTGAACAGCTAGCTAATCGCCAAATATATAAATAAATATGTAGAAGCAAAAAAACTTTGTTTCTAAAAGAAAAAAGGAGTTCGATGGTTAACTTTGACAAAAGCATTTGAATTTACACATTACTAGCAGTAAGCACTATTTGTCTAATTTTGTTAAGTGGCAATGCTCTTGAGCTTAATTTGAATTTAAAGTGTTTTGGTGAATTCGTTTAAAATCATCAGAAACCTTAAAGCTATTTTTCGTTCAAATTAAATTATTAAAACAAATTGACGTTTAAGCAAATAGAAGTTTAAAATTAACAAAATGTAGATGCGATAAGTGGGTCAATAAAGTCTTGAAGGAAAAGAGGTGCCTTATATGGCAGCTTTGTGGCATCTTAAAATGAACCATTTATGGCACCACGTCCAATTTATCCTCTTTACGTAACTCTGGGCACAGAACACGAACACCCTTCTTTTACAAATGATTTCTGGAAATCGTTAGATTAAGTTTGAAGATATTTTCTCAAACACTTGCCTACAAACACTGAAAGTTAGAGCTAGGCTATTCCTTTGATCCTCAATTCGTTAATCTAGCTTGTTTTCAGTAAAGTCGTTTTCAGTAAAACACAAATGACAATCAAGCGGATTTAAATAAAGCAACGATAAATAATCAAGCCGATACAACCAAGAAGATATAAATGTTTATTTAAGATAAGACGTTAAACATACTTAAAACAAGCGAGGGATGGATTCACATTTTGAAGACAAAATTGAAAAAAAAATCTTTAGATATGCCGTTGAAATATGCAAGCTTAAGGAGTGCTCTTTTTGGGCAGAACATATATGGTAAAAACCATAACTATTGTAGATCCGAATCACATTGTTTTTTTTCTGTAAACTCCCGCATTTGTTTAAAAACAATTATCCTTCAAAAATTTAAACTTACCATTGACTAGAATTGTGAGAAGGCAGTCAAACAGGGGCTGCAACCTTTGATGGCCTGTTGTGATAATTTTATGAAAAACAATAACCAGTAAATCAGCATGCGTTCCTGAAAATTAATAAAGGCTATTATTAAACCCATCGCAAATAAATATAGCAATAACAAAAACCCCAAATTTAGTCAAGATCTAGATTTTAAAAAGTGTCGTTCCCTAAAATTCTCCGTTTTTTTTTTAAGGCAATAAGCATAAAGAGATTTGATAAGGGACGGCAAGTAGTTAAGCTTCAAATAGTTTCTTGCTCCAAAAATATAACAAAATACGACGATGAACCCAATAATAGCTAGAATGAAAGCACATGGAGATTTGCAAAAATTTTTAACCAAGAGTATGTGCTGGTTAATTTTTCAAACTATTAAGCTTCACTTCTAGTTGGAAGTTCTAAGAAGATAGTGTAATGGTGCTGGGAGGAAATAGCTAGAAAAACTGGCAATTAAGTGAAGTATTCTTCCATCGTAGTAGCACTCAATACATAGGATCTCTTCTGTGAGCCAGCATCTTGAATTTCAGGGGTGGAATACCCATTCCTGTTTTTCTTATTCGCTAGACATAGTTCCGTTTTTTTTTTGTTTTTTTTAATTCACGAAAATAAAAAGAAAACTAATATCCCAAAGGAGGGCGTTTCAATTATGTGGAGGCTATAAAAATTACTTCACACTAGACGATACTTAAGTTGAAAGTCGAGTTCTAGCCTTGCTTCAAATAGCAGGAAAGAAAACCGAGTTTTCCATAGCATAATAATCTGACTCTTATCTATACTTAGGAAAGGATAGATATGATTCGATCTTTCGTCCCTGTTAATAAATAATTTTCATCCAAAATAATAAATTAATTTTTAAAATACATCCAGAAACTTTTGTTCAAAATAAAATAATTTCTTTTTCTAAATATCCCCTTAATAGAAGGCGTAGGTTTTTTTTTTAAATCCGCAGCTTTATCAAAGATGCACTAATTCCTAGTCATTCCTATTGTAAAGACTGAGCACTTTGAAACCTAGTTTCAGAAGTTCTCTGAAACCAATAATCAAGGGCTGAAAACCTTTCTGAAAACCCAGAATCAATGACCGATATTAACGGACCAAGTACAAATCTTTACATGGAGACATCACAAAAGGTAGCCGAACTTCTAAGTGTACAAATCTATTTTCACTTTCTTCATACGATTTAAGGTCTAACCACACATTAAACTTACCAGTAAATACAGGAATATCCATAGGAACTTTTGAATCAATGACCGATATTAACGGAACAAGTACAAATCTTTATATGGAGACATCACAAAAGGTAGCCGAACTTCTAAGTGTACAAATCTATTTTCACTTTCTTCATACGATTTAAGGTCTAACCACACATTAAACTTACCAGTAAATACAGGAATATCCATAGGAACTTTAGCCGTATAGGGTTTGTTAAGCCTGACACCAAAATTGCGCTCACCACTGAGAAGAAGAAGAATGAAAACACCAATATGCATTAGACCAATTCGAGCTAAAAACAAAATATACTCTTAGTACAAATCATATTCCACAGGAATTAAGATTCGCAGAACCCTAAAAATAGGACAAAGACATGATAGATCATAAGAGTATAAGTAAGCATAAACCCTATATCACTTTTGTGATAAAAAAAATAAGATGTGTCCCCAATCCTTCATATCCAAAAGAGGTAGTTCCAAAAAGGCCCTGATTAAAATTAAACAACATACGATGCAGTTTTCCCCAAGGTAGCTAATTGTATTCACTTATGTAGTAATTGAAAGCATTTTTACCAATTCAGTTGCTTATACATTAAAATTTTTTTTTGCTAATTGTAGATATAGTGAGTGGCTTGTTTTTGAAATTAGGTTTTTTGGCTTTTAAATTCTGCTAATTTACGATTTTGCCTGTTGTAATTTTTTTCTGTGTTGTTTCGTTTTTAATTCTTCTTATTTTGGTATTTATTTGTTTTTTCTGTTTCTTCTCCTCATAGTTTGTCTTTATCTGGTTTACTGACTTCTTTAAAAGAAAAGGAAAATAAAAAAAAACATGGCTAAGCTTGATTGTACTATATTGCTATCTGAAATCTACCAGAGCTCCGGTTTTGAATGTTAGTGTATTACAGCATGCCAGGATCCTTCTTCTTCTATTATTACTTATACGACCAGACCTCAGCTGCTTGATTTCACTGCACTCAGCATTTCAAAGAGATATATGGCGGGAGAGATTAGGAGGATTGCTATCAGGAAACGCTATGTGTAATGAACCAATCATTTAATAGAAAAATTGTCTAGGATATTTCCTTACGCGTCTATTCCAGTAAAAAGAATGAGTCTAAGAACATTAGCTGGGCTCGGGCATAGAATTTGCAGGAACGGGTATAGAGCCAAGATTTGTTCCTAAAAAGGTTTTCAAACTCAAAAGGTTTACAAGGGTTGGCAAGAAGCACCGAACAACAGATGACGCTGGCGATTAGCTTTTTTGTAACGTTTACGCCAGTTTTTAATGCTACCAGTTCCTTCTGAGAATTCAGCAATAGCATAGTTGCAATCTAATAATCAGAACGAGGAAAAAATTTGCATCTAGGAGGCTCAGATCACCAGCATAAACACAAACATTTTGAGTTTCAAGAGAGAACAGTATGGTTTTAGAAGGGAAAGAGGATACTTGGACTAAGTTTCCACTCTCGGACTCAAAATTGAGAGAAGCCCGAGTCATCAGGCTTCTTTAGTCCTTAGTTTTATAGATTATGAGCAAGTGTATGATTCAATGAAAAGCTTTAGCGAAGGTCCTATCCTTATCCTAAGCGGAGTTGCGTTCTTTCCCCATGACGGACTATGTCTTAAAGAACACGATAAAGAATATGGAAAGCATGGAACCAAATGGGAAAGTAAAACTATCTTATACTAAAATCACGTTGATGATCTGAGCGTCCCAGATGAAAATGCGAGCAAAATCAACGAACAGCTTAAAAAAAAACAGCAAATGCAAAGAAATTAAGAAGCAGAGAGACAAAAAGGACAAGAAACTGAACAGAAATATCAAGAAAAGACTAAATAATGTATTACATAAACTCCGAAACCTAATTAAGCACCTAAAAGCTCCTAAATTCACTTCTTTTCAATTTGGGTGTTTATATTTGTGGCTGGTGATGACAGCTCAAGAGTTTTCAGCTCTGGCATTCATACTCATATTCTACTAGCTGCTTACAAACACAGAGGGAATTCCTTCATCATAAAAAATTTTTCGCGATATGAATGAGAAGTTGAGTGCTAGAGTTATAATTCTTTTACCCGCCCACGTCAATAATATTGATCAGTTTATACCAAATAAGAACAATATTAGCCAGGGCTTCTTAGTTTCTCCGTCACTGTTTGATAATACTGTTCTTGAGTCGCAACATAACTATAAAATGGGATGTGGTTTTTTAAAGATATTGATGTTTCGCTAGTATTTTATGCTGATGATATTTAGAGAGCTAATAGTATTCAGACTTTCTTAGAAGAGTATTTTCGCATATTTTCAAGAGAGCAAGAGCACATAGAGCTAAATTTTAATAAGAGTAAAACTGAATTGCTGGCATTTAATCGCTATAGTCAAAAACAGGTTGTCTATGATTTGGCGATCATGTCACTTTTGAACAGGATAACAATGCTTCCTTGTTGCGTTGATTGGGGAAACAATAAGCTTATGACTCAGGTTCTGCGGGAAGATTTTTTTTGAATAAAACTAGAAAAGTTTACGGTGGCTTTTATGTTTATGAAGTTTAAAGTTTAAGCTGAAACTGCAGTGGAATTGCCAAATTTTAGCGTTTGTACATAAATCCTAAATTGGCTCAGTCTTCCGTCATTTTGGTTCCTTTTACACAGTGATACTGCGAAAATTGGGAAACATTTTTATAAGTATGCACAGTACCTTCTTTGGTTGCCTTTTCGGTCAAGCAACAACACCATATCGACAAGATTTAGGGTTGCTGGTCCCCTTGATGCTGTCCGAAAAAAGAAAGCAAATGTAGCGGTGATCAACTGAAGTTTGAAGTTCTTATCAGAATCCGTTTCAGTGATGGGTTAAGTCCTGGTTTAAGTTAGTGCTACTTATACATATTATATATATATATATATATATATATATATATATATATATATATATATATATATATATATATATATATATATATATATATATATATATATATATATATATATATGTCAATTAAAAAAAAAGGAAAAAAAAACTCACAATGATCTGCTCTAGAGTCGTTTAAATGAAACAAAATAGGAACCAGTATATCTAAAACATCACTACTCTTCAGAACATAGTACATAAACCTCTGAAAAGAAAAGAAACGTTAGTGTCCAAGGGTAAGTGAATTCGAAGTGGTAAAATAAGCTTAAACGAACAATAAGGTGAAAACGTTCGAACTATTTGTGTTCTTTGTTAATATATTTAACACCAAAACTCTTAAAAAACATAAAGAATACATATTGGAGAGGTTAAGTCCCCTAAACTTTAAAAAAATTAATAGACTAAAAGAACTAAATAAGCTATCTTCATTCGAAGGTAATTTTAATTCGACGAATCTTATTTTTACTTAGCACCATTACTTTCAACCATAAAAAAATGACGAGTCTCACGTTAGAAAGAAACTTGAAACCTAATTAAATACTATAAATTACCAGTTCTCTACAATTATTCATTCAAGTCGAAAAATTTAAAATGCTTTTAAGAAAATGTAAGAGCCAAAAAACAATCTAAGAAGGAAAACAACCCGCAAAAAAAACCTAAGCTCAAATTTCCAACTATACCTAAAGGTAAGTGAAAGGAAATGTTTACAAATAACATGGAAAAAACTTCAATTTACAAAGGAGAGAGTCTTTTAATCAAAGAGAGTGTTTTTGAAGATATTAAGGAGTATACTAAGCATGCTTGATGTATTTCATTTTTGTACTTAATATACTCCTCAATTTTGATGGAAACAAATCAATAATATAAATAAACATGTTGAAATTTTTGCATGTGTTCTTTTTATATTTAACTTCGTTCAAGATTCTTAATCTAATATATTTTAATATTCAACCTCATTACTTCTAGTCTATTACTGAGGTTAATACTCGTTTTAAGAAGTTCTTGAACAAATTTGTTTTGTTTCTGTATACATATATTTAATATGGTAGTTGTTTAAAAAAAAAATGAATGAGCCTAAGAATGAGCCTCATGAGCCCCAAGCCATGGCTGACGGCGCCCCATGAAAACAAGAAGACACATTGTTTAAAAGTATAAAAGAAGGAAAGTGGGAAACAATCCCATTTAAATCCGGGCAAAACGAAGCTTCTAGTAGCACTTCCCCCTCCTCCCCCCTCCCCGAAAAATTTCCAAGCAGCGAACGAGTAACTCTTAAATAGCTTACCCCTGAAAAATCTATTGGCATATGATTTTGGTTCAGTAAAAACTTTAGATTATAGGTTAATTGGACAAAGCTGGCACGAAAAGAAGAAGCGACCCCGAAGGCTGGTAACAAAAGAACAAAAGAAATCATCACAGCATAGATTCAACTAAGGACAACACACCCCATAGCTGTGTCAAATTACTGGCTATATCAAACAGTTCGTGGTAACGAACTGTAGTAAGGAACTACCCGGCTCAATAGTAAACGAAGAAATTCTAAAAATTTACATCAAAAGATACATCAAAAGAATTGAATTTTTATGCTGATTTTAAATATATAAGTTTCATCACATTTACTCTTACCCATCAAAAGTTACGAGCCTGAGAAAATTTGCCTTATTTTGGAAAATAGGGGAAATCACCCTCTAAAAGTCATATAATCTTAACGAAAATCACACCATCCCATTCAGCGTATCAGAGAATCCTATTGTAGAAGTTTCAAGCTCCTATCTACAAAAATGCGGAACTTCCTATTTTTTGCCAGAAGAACGATCTCGGGTGCGTGTTTATTTGTTTGCTTGTTTTTTTCCCCATGGGTGATCGTATCGACCCAGTGGTCCTAGAATGTCGCGAGAGGGCTCATTCTAACGGAAATTAAAAGTTCTAGTGCCCTTTTTAAATGACCAAAAAACTGGAGGGCAACTAAGCCCCCTCCCACGCTTATTTTTTCTCATATCAACGGTCAAAATTTTGAGATAGCCATTTGGTTCAGCATAGTCGAAAAACATAAGAAGTATGTCTTTGGGAATAACTTATCCCCCTCCCCTACAATCCCCGGGGGAGGGGCTTTAAGTTACAAACTATGACCAGTGTTTACAAACAGTAATGGTTATTGGGAAGTGTAAAGACGTTTAGAGGGGATTTTTTTTTGGCTGGGGGGTTGAGGGGAGGAGGCTACGTGGGAGGATCTTCCCTTGGAGGAATTTGCCATGGGTGGAGAGAAATTCCATGAAGGGGCGCCGGCTTTTCTAGCATTATTAAAAAAAAAAACAATGAAAAAATAAATACGAAAAAGTTTTTTTCAACTGAAAGTAAGGAGCAGCACTAAAACTTAAAACGAACAGAAATTATCACGCATATGAGGGGATCATCTCCTCCTAAATACTTCGCTCTTTAGGCTAAAGTATTTTTAGTAATTTCAACTATTTATTCTACAGCCTTTGTGATTCTGGGGTCATTCTTAAAGAATTGGGACAAAACTTAAGCTTTAGTGTAAAGAGCAAGGTATTAACGAGGGGGCAAATCCACTCATATACGTAATGAAATATACTAATATAGAAGTTTGTTACATAAGTTACGCATATTTTTTTACTAATAAAAACGTTCGTAAAAAATTAAAAGTGTTTTTGCCTTTTTAAGTAACCAAAAAATTGGAGGGCAACTAGGCCTCCCCTTCCACTCCTTTTTTCTCAAAGTCGTCCGATCAAAACTAAGAGAAAGCCATTTAGCCCAAAAAAATTATTATCCAAATTTCGTTTTACTATTCATGTAAGGAGAGCCAAAATCAAACATGCATTAATTCAAAAACATTCAGAAATTAAATGAAAAAAAGTTTTTTTTAACTGCAAGTAAGGAGTGACATTAGAACAGAAATTATTCCGTGTATGAAAGGGGTTGTCCCCTCCTCAACGCCTCGCTCTTTACGCTAAAGTTTGACTCTTTGTCACAGTTCTACTTTTTAAACAATAAAAAACTTTAGTGAAAAGAGCGAGAAGTTGAGGAGGAACATCCCCTTCATCATAAACGGAATTTTTTTTGTTCGTTTTAAGTTTTAATGTCGCTCCTTACTTGCAGTTAAGAAAAAAAACTTTTTTTTATAATTTACCTCAAGGGTGCCCAATCTTCAAGGAAAAATGCCTTGCTTTACTGAAGTGATGTTCCTAACAATGAATATATGATTTAAACAGTTTATTCCAAATTACCGAATTACACAAAAATGACTTTCTCAATAGCTTAAATGAGAGAAGGGGTGTTATATACCACCACCAAAGCTTCCAAACTTCCCTAGACCAGATTAATGAGGCCACTTCCTTAGAAAATATAAGACAAAATGTCACCATAGCAGAGTTTGGAAAAAACCTAAAGCATTGATGGCCAAATTGAAAAAATACAAATAGTTTAAATTGATCAGCTTAGAGTCCTTGTTTAGAGTAATGATCGAAAACCCTCTCACCCCCTAACAAGTATAAGAAATAACACTGTATTAAATAACGCAAGAGTTCTGAATTCCCTTTCTACACACGATTTTTTTTTCAAAAAAAAACTTTTAAGTTTATTGATACTTACTACTTCAGATATATAAATCTTCATTTAAAAAAGCTAAAAATTTAAATTATCAAGTTTAGTTTAACCCCAATTCAGCGATGCAATAATGAGCAACTTTAAAGACCAATGTATTATCAACAGCCTTCAAATCAACAAAAAAAAACCCCAAATCCTTCGCTTTAAACCTCTTAAGAGGGACTTTGTCACTCCTCCTCCACCGTATCCTAGTGCATCTTCGGCTGTAATTTTCGGTGTCACATTTAGTGTTTAGTACTAATTTTAGTGTTTAGTGATTAGTTTAGCTACTAAACACATTTAGTGTTTAGTAGCTCGTTTAGTACTCATGTTGATACAAACACTAAGAAGGCAAATACTACGATGCGTACCCTATCTTACTACGTCGTTTCGGTTTTTCTGTGTCCCAACTTAAGACGGCTGATCTTACATACATCCAGCCAATACTCGAGAATAATTGCCCGGAATGGGGCCCTCAAATCAACAACACAAGTTACCTTAGTGATCAACTTGAGTCACTACAAAAAAGAACCTTTGAAGTAATTCTTTCAGACATATATGTAAGTTATGAATCGGCATTATCTGCCCTACAACGTCTGTTCCTTCAAGAACGTCTTATGGATTTGATCTCCAAATTTTGCCAATTTCTTCTTAGCAGTGAAAAACATAGAGAGATTCTACCACCAGTTATGAGGAATAATATAAACACAAGGTCAGCAAACAAAGTGAGACTAGAATTGCCTACTCCAAGAACAAACCGTTTCGCTAATTCGTTCCTTCCTTTTTACATGTCAGCGTTTAATAAGCTGTATTCTCGTGTTTTTTTTTTGTTTTTTTTTTCGTTGTAAGTACTAGCACCATTTAGTTGGAATTTTATTCTGAACTACGATTGCTTGTATAAACAAAACTATTCTATTCTATTAACTAATATCATTACTATTGGTTTTGTATTACTATTTTGCATCTAATTAGTATTTTTACCATTAATTTTGCTTAATTTCAACTATTATTTTGAAACTTTCACATTAGAAAACTTCAACTATTATACTTACTTTGTTATAATCACAAATTTTCCAGAACAGGACTAGAAGTTCTTGATGACACTGAATTTTTTTGGTTGAATTTGGAAGATACGTTTGAAGTAACGGATTATTCAAAAGCCGTGTAAAACCATGAAGTATAAATGCGAAGTCTTCGTCTCGATGAATCCGAGACAAATAATTGACGAACAAGTTTTCAGATATGTCAGTCTAAAAAAAAGATTACGAATTTAGGGGCGTAATTTGCTATGTGGCAAGGGGAGGGGTCAACTGCCTTCCTAGACACCAAATTGTTCATCCCCAGCTGTAAGTCTATTAATTCAAAAATAATGTCAAAACTAAGATAATCCTGCATAATTCAAGCATCCACAGAAATAGATCAATTTTCTTAGGTATATCTTTGCCTTTATGGAACTACATCGCTATTCTTTTTTTAGTTTTTACTGTCATTTTCACCAGATTTGGAAAAACTGGCTCCAACTTTACCCCATCCCCCCATATTTTTGACGAAATTACTCCACTGTATGAGTCAATTTACAACTTTTCCAGGTTACCATTTACTTTTTTAGCAGAAGCGTTTTCATATTTTCATTAATTTTTTTGTGTCGCAGCTGCGCCAAATTAAGATTTCATCTTCTTCCTTTAAATTTCCATAAGTTTATTTAAGTTAAGGTAAGTTTTCTTAAGTTTCGAATATTTTGTTAAAATTTGTTTAGGACAGAACATAGAATACTAATTTAAGAATCAATTACCACACCACAAGCCGAGAATGGCAGAAATCTTAATTCAGAGTCTGAGAAAGAAAACAAATAGGCAAATAATATAAAAAAGGTAAATAAAAACTTAAATACACTAAAAATCAGTTGAAGCAAAACAGACTAGCCCCCCACCATACAGTTTTGGAGGGAGAGGGCTGGCTCGCCAAATTAGCAAAATCAGAGATATTACAGATATTACAACAAATTATGGAAAAATCTTCAAAACTAAGAAATTTTTTCGGGACCACACCACTCCTCCTATGAGTCCGCCAGGCTTAATTGCCACTAATTTCAACATACAAATTACGTAAAATTCAAAAGATTTTTTACAATCGACAAAGTTTAAGAGACAACTGTTCTAGGAACATGAAAAACCATGCTGGACAATTATAACTATGATTGCCCAAACAATTGCTATTGTTTTAATGCTTATTTGCCATTCCTAATTTTGCTGAATGTCACAATTTTTGCGAAATAATACTGGGGGTAAAATTGAACTTTATTTTTGATTTACCAAGAGCTAAGAGCTCATATGGCACTTGTGACGAGGCAAGAAGGAATTCGAGTCAAGAGTCATATGGTATGAGCTCTAACAAAATTCTAAGAATCAAAAGATTGATTTAAAAGGAAAGTCAGAGGCTTAGTGCCGGTCAGGATATAAAATAAAAGCTCTGAGTCACGATGTCCTTCTAAATGTCAAAATTCATTAAGATCCGATCACACACTCGTAAGTTATAAATACCGATTTTTTTTTTTAATTTTTCTTCTCCCTTTAGCCCCCCAGATGGTCGAATCTGGGAAAACGACTTTATCAAGTCAATTTGTTCAGCTCCCTGACAAGCCTACCAATTTTCATCGTCCTAGCACGTCTAGAAACACCAAACTCGCCAAATCACTGAACCCCTCCCCCCAAATCCCCCAAAGAGAGTGAATCCAGTACGGTTACGTCAATCACGTATCAAGGACATTTGCTTATTCTATCCACCAAGCTTCATCCCAATTCCTCCACTCCAAGTGTTTTCCAGAATCCCCCCCAACTCCCCCCAATGTCAAAAGATCTAGTCGGGATTTGAAATAAGAGCTCTGAGACATGAATTCCTTCTAAATATCAAATTTCACTAAGATCCGATCACCTATTCGTAAGATAAAAATACCCCAATTTTCACGTTTTCCAAGAATTCCGGTTTCCCCCTCCAATTCCCCCCAATGTCACAGGATCTGGTCAGAATTTAAAATTAGAGCTTTAAAGCACAAGATACTTCTAAATATCAAATTTCATTAAGATCTGGTCACCCTTTCGTAAGTTACAAATACCTCAATTTTCAAAATTCCCCCCCCCCCCAACTCCACCAAAGAGAGCAGATCCGGTCCAGTTGTGTCAGTCACGTATCTTAGACAGGTTTTTATTCTTCACATCCATTTTCGTCCTGATCTCTCCGCTTAAAGCATTTTCTAAGATTTCTGGTCCCCCCCCCCCCCCAATGACGCTGGATGCGGTTGAGATTTAAAATAAGAGATCTGACTTACGAGGTCCTTCTAAATATGAAGTTTCATGAAGATCCGATCACTCCTTTGTATGTTAAAAATACGACATTTTTTCTAATTTTTCATAAATAACCCCCCCCCCCCGAATAGAGCGGATCCGTTCCAATTATGTAAATCACGTATCTAAAACTTCTGCTTATTTTCCCACCAATTTTCATCCCGATCCCTCCAATCTAAGTGTTTTCCATGATTTTAGGTTCCCCCACCCCAGACTCCCCCCAATGTCACCAGATCCGTTCGGGATTTAAAATAAGAGCTTTGAGACACGATATCCTTCTAAATATTAAATTTCACTGAGATCCGATCACCCGTTCGTAAGTTAAAAGTACCTCATTTTTTCTAATTTTTCAGAATTAACACCCCTCCCCCAACTACCCCAAAGAGAGTGGACCCGTTCCGGTTATGTCAATCATGTATCTAGGACTTGTGCTTATTTTTCCCACCAAGTTTCATCCCGATCCCTCCACTCTAAGCGTTTTCCAAGATTTTAAGTTTCCCCCTCCCAATGTCACCAGATCCGGTCGAGATTTAAAATAAGAGCTCTGAGACACGATATGCTTCTAAATATCAAATTTCATTGAGATCCGATCACCCGTTCGCAAG
Organism: Artemia franciscana; assembly: GCF_032884065.1. NCBI lineage: Eukaryota > Metazoa > Arthropoda > Branchiopoda > Anostraca > Artemiidae > Artemia > Artemia franciscana. Next base: position 25,444,582 of record NC_088882.1, on the reverse strand, counting down.
TTAAAAATACCTCATTTTTTCTAATTTTTCAGAATTACCACCCCCCCCCCCCCAACTACCCCAAAGAGAGCGGATCCGTTCTGGTTATGTCAATCATGTATCTAGGACTTGTGCTTATTTTTTCCACCAAGTTTCATCCCCATCCCTCCACTCTAAGTGTTTTCCGAGATTTAGGTTTCCCCCTCCCAATTCCCCCCCCCCCAATGTCACCAGGTCCGGATTTAAAATAAGAGCTGTAGACACGATATCCTTCTAAATATCTAATTTCATTGAGATCCGATCACCCGTTCGTAAGTTTAAAATGCCTCATTTTTTCTAATTTTTCAAAATTAACCCCCCCCCCAACTACCCAAAGAGAGCGGATCCGTTCCGGTTATGTCAATCATGTATCTAGGACTTCTGCTTATTTTTCCCACCAAGTTTCATCACGATCCCTCCACTCTAAGTGTTTTCCAAGATTTTAGGCTTCCCCTCCCAACTCCCCCCAATGTCACCAGGTCCGGTCGGGATTCAAAATAAGAGCTCTGAGATACGATATCTTTCTAAACATGAAGTTTCATTGAAATCCGATCACCCTTTCGTAAGTTAAAAATGCCTCATTTTTTCTAATTTTTCAGAATTAACCCCCCCCCCCAACTACCCCAAAGAGAGCGGATCCTTTCCGGTTATGTTAATCATGTATGTACGAAAACGACGATTTCTAATTTAAGCTGGTCCGGTCCCTGATACAGACCGACAGAATTTGCGATTGCTATATGTCACTTGGTTAATACCAAGTGCCATAAAAACTGAAGTATGTGACCTAGGAGAACGTGCATGTACACTGAATTGAAAATCCTGTCATCAAAATGTTTCGTTAGATGTAAAAAATTTTGATTATACTTTCAAATTTAGGCATTCTAAATTTTCTAACAAACTTTATTGTTTGTTTTTTTTTTTTGACGTATGAAAACAAAGAAAGGGAATAAAAAATGAAAAGGAAGTATCTGTCTTCCTCTCGTGTAGTTCACTTATAAAGGTTAGATTTTGCTGGTTTTTTTTTCTTTGTTTTCTTTGAGCACTGAGGACGACTTGGCGGAGGTCCTTGTCGAAATATTTGCTTGTTTTTCATATTTAGCTACTGGCTGATAAAATCCTCGTTTTTTCACCTATTTGTTTTTTCTCTTTTCATTTTTTATTCCTTTTCTTTGTTTTCATACGTCATGCATAGCCAGTATGGTCTCAGAATGTATTTTGTTTTTTTTTAATTTAGTTTTGCATGCTAAATTAAAAAACATCAACACTTAGGTGGCACTTTTTCTTTTTATATAATTTAAGTTGATGTTAGCTGCTTCAAATTAAGTTATTAAGTTATTTTATATTGTAGTTGTAGTTAAGTTATTTTACATTGTAGTGTTTTGTTGTTCATTCTTATGTCGGTTTCAGTAAATGGTCTCATGCTCCATACTCTTTCTCTTTTTTTCTTTTATTTCTATATTTTTTATTTTTATTTTAGCACATCCTCACAAGCTCCACTTTTATTGTTCTATTATATAAAAATGATTTTTTTCAATAAAATTGTTCTACTACTACTACTACTACTACTACTACTACTACTACTACTACTACTACTACTACTACTACTACTACTACTACTACTACTACTACTACTACTACTACTACTACTACTACTACTACTACTACTACTATTCAAAAATTAAAAAAGGTGGAATAACATACTTGTTCACTAATGTTTATGTAATTTAACCGATAGAAAGACCATTTTAGAGATGGAAAAGGCTTTCAAATTTCCATTTCAATACTTTGGTGTATAGAATACCGAAAGTAAAGCATTTATATAATCAAAAGTCAAGAATTTATCCAATACTATATGCAGGTATGAAAGCTATAAGTAATAAACTGTTTGCAATTGAAATGACAATATATTAACAATACTTCAAAAAGTCTCACATTCTGAAGTTTTATCAACGAAAAAGTAACAACAGAAATCTAGCTTAAATAAAACATACGAAAAAAAAAACACAAAAAAATATACAAACACTACACAAAAAAAGAAAGGAATTCGAAAAGAAAACTGATATTAAGAATTTAGTATATTTGAGTTTCAACTGTGAATATAACGGCAATACGGTCTAAGAAATTATGTAATTGTTTGAGTTGGGTAGGGATTCACCTACCTCAGCATCAGCTCTCGTTTCAGCATCCAAAGCAACAATAAGCACTTGAAGGGAAACTTCAACAAGAGGCTCTCTCGAATCAGCAAACATTAAATGGTTGTAGGGAACACCATATCCAACAGGGTCATAAGCACAGACTACGTTCAGCAGTGAGGTAAACAGCGGTAAGGCATGACGGTTGTCTGAAGATGTTAAGTGCTGAACCCATTTATTGATGGAAAAATTGTCTGAAATAAATTGTAACGTAAAGGAAAATAAGTAACTAGGAAAGTTTGGAACATTATAAAATACAACTAACAGGTATATCTTTAAAAATATTGGAAAAAAATTCTTAGTTACTATGCAAATTTTTGAAAGATATGGTTTTTAAAATACAATTTCTAAACCAAGAAGAGCAGTCGAATAAGGAATCGACTTTATTCTTAGGAATCAATATCTACTACCCTCCAACGAGATATTTCTACTTTTACTTATACATTTCGCAAGCCAATACGTCAAACACACAATAACGCGGCCTAAGAAATTGGTGAACAGCTTTACAAGACACTGCATCTCTATTCGGAGTACTATCCGATTACTATCAGATCCGATTCGGATACTATCCGATTCGGAGTACTCTATTCCGGAGTACTATTCCAAGAGGTACTATCCCTGAAAAACCATCAGTGGATTTCTTAAAAAAAAAATAGAAGGATTTCGTTTCAAATGAAATCAGCAGACATGTATTCCATAAAACGAACGTGAATTATGTTATATGAGACAGGCGGCCATCCTCTATGCTACGTTAGCCAATACTTTCCTTAAAATATTTTAGTATGCAGAAACTGGCAAGTTGGCAACCGAGTGATTTATCAATTGTCTCTTAAAATATTTGAACAAACATTTCTTAAAGCTATTGCAACCGAATAATCCTTTTCATTTGTAATGTATTGTAAAAAAAAAGAAAAAAAAACCCTTTTCAATACGTTGTTCTAGAATTATTGTTTTTACCTTAACGAGAAAAAAAAAGCTGAAATCGGAAAGATATCAAGGCAAATATGAGAGAAATATTAACTGCATACTGCATCCCTGCAGTTCCCCAACTGAGCTTCCAATGAAATTGACTGCAAATGGGAAAACTGTAACGGGACTGGAAAGGTTTTCAAATGAATTTGGAACTTTACTTGCAGAGATGAGCAATAAGACAGCAGGCTCTGTTGGAAATCCCGTAAAGAGTTTTAAACATTACCTTGATCTGGTATGCACTAAGTCAATGGCACTCGCACCTGTCCCTCCATATGAAATTTTGAAAATCATATGAATGAAAATCATACAATTTGGCTTATGGGTTCGATTCAGTACATACTAAAGTGCTAAAAGCAGTTGCCTCGTCAATCATAGAGCCTCTTACTTATTTGATCAATTTATGCTTAGAAAAGAGCACTTTCTCAAAACTGCTAGAAAAAAAGCTAGAATAATTCCACTGCATAAAGGGGGTTTTCGAGTTGATCCGGCTAATTACAGAACTACTTCCGTTCTGTCAGTTTTTTCAAAGTTTTTGAAAATCTATGCAGCAGGAGTTCTTCAAATTTTTGGAGAGAAAACAATTTCTAAATAATCACCAGTTTGGGTTCAGACCGGGGCACTCCATCCAAGATACACTAACAGCGTTCGGCTTATGGATTAACAAAGCTCTGAATCCTAGCCTACTACCTGCAGCGGTTCTTTTTGATATCAGGAAATCATTTGATAGTAGGTACCATTCAATAATTCTCGAGAAACTGGAACACAAAGGGATAAGACGTGTTACCTTGGATTGGCTTAGATCTTATCTCAGGGACAGCAGGATTTATATGGGAGAAGACTGAAGAAACGATGTACTCGTTAACTGTGTTGTCCCTCAGGGCTCAATATTAGAACACAGCTATTCTTGATCCATGTTAACGACCTGTGTTGAGGGCTGAGCCCGGCGCGCACAAATATTCGCTGCTGTAATCTATTTTACGATAACTAATTACTTTACGATTTAATAAGGACCATCATAGGATAATTTCTGCATGTTTTAAATTTTAACATTGCTCTTCACTTGCATTAAAAAATGCCTGTTTTTTAACTACTTATGCTTGCTCTAATCATGATTATTCCTATTCAGGATTATTATGCTTATGACGGGAAGCGGGGAGGGGGCCTGCCAACTTCAACTCTTCACTCTTTATATCAAAGTTTAACATCTGTGTATTTTCTTCACACAATGCAATAGGATTTTTCTAAATATGAGAGAGAATTATTCCCGTTAAATTCGCGCTCTTTACGTTAAAGTTCAATTTTGTATCACAATCTTTAGATACTCAAGAACTACCATTTTCCATAAAAGCCATTTCGAAAAATGTAAAATTTCCATTTCATCAGTAAGAGGAGGCCTCTCACCCCTTCCACACTCATATTATATATATAGTGCACATATTTATCAAAACGGAGTGAGATGATTATAATCGAAATTCAGTTTTTGAGCGTTAATTCCTATTGCGAAGGTTTGATTTGTACTTACCATTTATTACCATGTTTGATCTACAATTTTACCATTACCATTTTAACATCAGCATTTTTATCATTTTTTTTACCATTACCCTTCTTTATCATGTTAACAAGTGCAGCTTTAATTTATCTGATACTCAAGGAATTGATATAAATTCACTAACACGATACTACTCTACGCCTCCCTTTGCACCTCCCCTGTTCCGACATAAAGTGACTTTTTCCAAAAAATAGGATTCCCAAAAATACGGTTTTCCCTAAAAAAATATGTTCAGTGAAATATGTCTTTTTCACTAGGCAAGACAATACTAATTACTTTGATTACTACCTGCACGCACCTCTTAGATGCTAGTTACTCACTTTTGGACTGAGGTTGGTACATAGCCTGACTGAAGCAAGTGAGGATCAACTTGAGGATCTCCATTCGGTTGTCATCCAATCTTGGATCGTGAGATGGCGTTTGCGAAAAGCCAACACCTGCCTCCCAAATAAATTCACAGCTGTCAATGCTATGTAGGTCATCATGCTTATCCTGTAATATATATAATAGAATTAAGTAAACGTTGCTTGGTAAGGCTATTATTTATAAATTTCTTGGAAGGCAGTGATTTAATATATATATATATATATATATATATATATATATATATATATATATATATATATATATATATATATATATATATATATATATATATATATATGCACAAAAGTATAGATTTTTTTTTACTGAGCTTTTTAATGTAATCTACTAAGTTAAATTCAAGCTGGTTTTTTTCAATTTCACCTTCATTCCCGTCTAATAATGCATTATAAGCATTGGGTGTTTTTTAAGGAGGGAGGGGGGAGGTGCCACTCTCATTTCTATTATTTCTAAAATCCAGATTGTCCCACATAAGATTTTCTAGGAAAATAAAAGACTGTCAACTAGGCCAAACAGTTTTGAGCCCCCTACTATGCCTGTGGAGCATGCATTCAACTTTGTAAAATGGGAATAACACAAAAGTTAAACCGTTTTCCATTTAAGACAAGACTGAATCATTTTTACTTATCACATTTTTACATTCACCAGAAGCTTTTATTGCTTCCTGGTATATTTTCACAATAATTGTAGGGTACTTTAAACCCGACTGTATTTATTAGCAGCTATTGAGGTATTTATTATTTACCGTTACTAATAAGGCAGGGCGGTCACTCCTAGGAATTATCCCCTACATCTTTAATTTTAGTTTTGAGGGTAAGACTATGGGAGAGCATACATATATTAAACATTATTCTAAAAAAAGAATATGACTATTACTAACCGACACATTGAGATTTTTTCTCTTATCTTGGGATTTTTGTAAGTGGGTCTTAGGATATTGCTGGATTCTCAGTGGCAGCTCTTATATATCTCTAACAAGCCTCGCATTTATGTAAGTCTTTTTACTTTTAACTTGGATTTCGAATTTGGATGAAGGTTGGAAGGGGTCAAATGCCTTGAAATTTCTTTCTTCTTTGACGTTCGTTTTAAAACATTTCAAAAGACAAATAAAAAGCATCGCCCTGTCAGATTAGCAACTAGAATTATAACTAACTAGAAGCTACTAAACTAACGGGATTCACAACGTTCCATCTTTTGATAAATTTTAAATCCATTTAGCCATGAATTTAGGAAGTAAACGACGTTCTGTCCCACAGAAAAGGTTGGAGCCTCTTTGTACTTATCTTAAATTCAAAGGAATTCTTTCCTTTCAACTGAAAAAAACTTCTGATTATAAGTAAAAGAGGCTAACATTATAGGCCTTTCTACGCTAGATTAAAATCAATTTAAACAATAAAAATTGAAAGTTTTCTTCTTCTTTCAGTTCGAATATTCCACAAATGTTGTTGAAAGACAAGAGAAAATTGATACCGCCCCTCCGAATATTCTACAATATTACAAAAGAGTTATGCCACTCCCCCTCCAAATGCTTTTAAATGTTAGAAATAAATCCATTATAAGTACCTTGTTAATCTTTGCTCACTCCCTCTCCTTGGATATATATTGCAGGTTCACACTAATCAATCACTAAAACAAATGAATCAACTAAACAGAATTTCAGGAGTTCCACTTCCACCTAATGTTACAGGAAGCACTTAATATTCTATGCAACTTCTTTATTTAATAAATAATTTTTTAAATAAAATGGGATTTTTTAACTTATTTTAGAAAAAAAGTTTTTGCTTTAATAAGGAACGAAAATAACTACACATGGCTAATTAACCAGACGCCTGACATCACAAATAACAATTATCTGTTACGTAATTATTCAAAACCCTAGAACTAAGAAAATAAAATTAGGATTACTATTATTATAGTTGCATAAGAGACTGCAATGCTAGACCTTTTAATTAGAAAAGCTAGTACTGCACTGCTAAATAAGGGAACTGAGCTAATTTTTTCTACTATTTCAGCATGAAGATATTAACAGTAAATTAACAGTCAATAATAATAATTGGTTGAAAGAACACAACCTTAGCATTAGTGGCTGCCAGCTCATCAGGCAAATAGTATTAAGAGCAATACCTCAAAATACATTTACGTTTCAATAATGCTAATCATCATCAATGTTGAATTTGTTAAATAATTTCCGTGTACTTGGTTGCATTAGGGACAGGCATTTACCGCCTTACATGGCATCTGGGATTCAGGCGTATCGTGGGAATTTGTTTAACCGTATGGTCCCCCAGATTTACAGCGACTAAACTTGCAGTCACACCACTGATCCTCAACCAACGCCAAAGGATTGAAGACATCAGGATTTGAGCCCCCCTTCCGAAGGAAATTGGACTGCAAGTCCAGAGTACCGTCCACTTGGCTAGGGTGGGTCTAAATTCGTATTTTCGTTGTACATCTTGTTTCACTCGCTATTGTCTCAGTGTTTTATCAGGTTTGATAAAGGTTTGTTCGCGGTGTGTAACTTTTGTCATTGTATTGTAACGTCCCAAAAAAAATTCAGTTTTTTTTCTGATCTAATTAGTGATGAAAGAGTGATTCGTGTCGGAATTTTTTGTGGTGGAGTTTGTTCGCATCACCATCAGTTTTTTTTATAATATTTTCTTTTATGTTTTTCTTGTGTAAAATTTAATGTTCTGACTTTAACTAATCATTTTCCGACTTAATAAGTTTTTTTGCGCTTACGCATTTTGTGTATTTATTTATAATGTTTTTCTTGATCGAATATCTGAAGTTAAAAAAAAAAACTTGAAAAAAAGAATGGTGATGCAAACATTTTATCCTAAATTGTGGAATCATTTAGCATTGTCATCTTGTTTTGTTTGGCAAATAATTGATGTTCTTATTATTTTCATTTCATATAACATAACTTTTATTTGACAGTACCGACAAGATTATAAATACTAGACTTACAGGCGGTTGGGTAGGTCTTTACGGCACTCGAGTACTACTTTTAACGTCTCCAATAATTTATAATAAGGTCTACACTGCTTTAGTGCCCCTCCTTTAATTAAAATAGTTCTATTCCATAGTACTTCATGTTTTTTTCTGTTTTTAATGCTAGTATGAGACTTTAATCCCAAAAGATCCAGGTAACTGATGAGAATTTAGATTACTTTTACATTTTATGATAAATATTTTTTGTGTGAAAAGTGACAAATTTCAATATACCAATGTGTAAAAGAAAGCTTTACTTGAAAAAATCAACGTTAGTTTCTGCGTTGCTTTAACACCGAAAATCAGAAATTCTACAGAGCTACCCAAAAAGTTTCAGCTTTAAATATCATCAAGCAGTTTCTCTAAAAAAAAAATTAAAAGCTTTTAGCATATCTTCCTATTTTTTTTCTTTCTTTCATGTTCATGTGTCTGCGCCGAATTTAGCTATGCTTATATCTGCTGCTATAAATACCTCCGGCTTCAAGTTCACTCGGATCCTTTTTATTCTCCCAGACTCTTTTAAGTTGATCTAAAACTGTGAGTTCTTTTACCATCCTACAATCTTTAGTTACGTCACCACCCAAGTGAATAGATTTAGGCAAGATTCGAAGCTGGTACACTTAACTGTATTTTTTTTAAAATTAGTTTATTCCCAAATTCTTTGAAATTAATTCATTCAAGTAACAAGGGAGAAAAAGAGAACACCAGAATTGCAGTGAGCAGTAGTTAATTAATTGAGTGTACAAGCGACCATTTATGAACTAACAACTATCAGGAAGCATGCAGCGTTACCAGCCCTTCAAGGTTAAAAATCGTAAAATATGAACAAAAAACGACAATGAGGTACAAAGGGAGGCTTCTGTAGTTATACACCCCCACTCCCCTCCCCCAGTGTGGAGATTTTAACATTTTAATTTTTACCAAACAAAGCTGCTTTCTGGAAAATAATGTACCAGGGACCACAACTTAAACATCTTAAACACCTGGCACTAGCCGTTGGACAGTCTCACATACTAGGGACTGACTGGTGACTAAGGTAAAGTAGCAATCAATCTACCAAACAATAACTTAAGTTCAACTATGGAATTCCCAATTTCCTTTCTCTATTTTGAAAGTTCAAATTTTTGGTCTATTAGCTTTGGTCTGTTAGCCTATTGAGAAAAAATTGCCACTTATAGCTGATTCAGGAAAATTAGTTGTTATTTTCATTAGTCTTAGAATCATTGTTATCATCATTAGTCATTAGTCAAAATAACAGGCTCTTTTTAAAAACTCCAGCAAATGTGTTTTCAAAATATTAAGACTGGTGAAAATAAAAATTACCATACCTCAATCAGCAAAAAATGGCAAGTTTTTCTTACTAGACAGTTTTATTAGAAATACGTGTTTTAAATTTTGGTGTAAGCCAGTTTGTTTGAAAAAGTTTGTCAAAAATATATTGCATACACCTTGAAGCAGTTATCTTTCTTCGTTTTAAGCTTCGACCTTACTCTTTACTTTCATCAAAAAAAACTTTTATTTCTAATTAATTTGATAAAGATTACTTGTGAAGAAGGGAGGGTAGAGGAATTGCTTAAAAATCAATATTTGTCCTTAAACCCACAACTCCTAAAAAACCTAACTGTATCTTAAAATTCAACTTCTCAGCATTTCGGACCCCCTCCCCCCGAACAGAAGCCGAAAAAGGGACCACCCCCCCCCAAAAAAAAAAACGAAACAATTCTAAAATAGTCAATAGAAAAAAGGAAGAAAAACAGAAAACGGTTTCTGTTTTTATGGCAGTTGGTATTTAACAAGTGGCACATAGCAATCACAAATTCTGTCGGTCTGTCTGTCCCGGTTTTGCTAGTTTAGGCACTTCCAGATAAACTAGGACGATGAAATTTGGCAAGCGTAGCAAGGACCAGACCAGATTAAATTAAAATAGTCTTTTCCCCGATTTGACCATCTGGGGGGGGGAGTAAGGGGACGGTTAATTCGAAAAAATTTGAAAAAAATAAGGTATTTTTAACTTGCGAACGGGTGATCAGATCTTAATGAAATTTGTTATCTAAAAGGATCTTGTGTTTCAGAGATCGTATTTTAAATCCCGACCAGATCCGGTGACATTGGGGGGGGGGAGTTGGTGAGGAAAACCGGAAATCTTGGGAAAATAAAAATTGAGGTATCTTTATCTTACGAATGCGTGATCGGATCTTAATGAAACGTGAAATATAGAAAGATCTTATGTCTCAGATGCTCTATTTTCAATTCAAATCGGAACCAGGGACATAGGGGGTTGAAGGGGGCAAACCGGAAATCTTGGAAAACACTTAGAAGGGAGGATGAGACTTGAGAAACGCTTAGAGATTGGGATGAAAGTTGATGGGAAGAATAAGCCCAATTCTAGACACGTTATTGATATAATTGGAAAGGATCCGCTCTCTATGGGGGAGTTGGGGCGGATTTCCAGTGCTTTGACGAGTTCGGAGCTTCTGGGCGTGCTAGTACGATGAAAATTGGTAGGCGTGTCAGGGACCTGCACAAATTGACTTAATAGAGTCGTTTTCCCCGATTAGACCATCTAGGGGGCCGAAGGGAGGGGAAAAATTAGAAAAAATTAGGTGATTTTAACTTACGAGTGGGAGATCGGATCTTAATGAATTTTGATATTTAGAAGGACCTCGTGTCTCAAAGCTCTTATTTTAAATCCCGACGGGCATTAAGCCTCTGATTTTCCTTTTACATCAATCTATTGATTCTTAGAATTTTGCTGGAGCTCATGCCATATGAGCTCTTGGCTCTTCTGGCCACGTCACAAGTGCCATATGAGCTCTTAGCTCTTGCTTCCGTATCATGTCAACAGCATAAATTTGGACATTACTACAAAACATTACTACTTACCGGTCCACCTCTTTTAGTTGCTACAACCGTAAAATCTGGACAGAATAACAGATCCTAAAAAAAAAGTAACGTTCTTATACGGTCGGAACAGCAATGGCTAGCACAGTTATGAAAACGGAAAAAAAATCAATCCACCTGAAAGGGTATCAATATCAACAAGATATTGAAAGGGTATCAATATCAATATCAACAAGAAATCTAAGCAAAATTAACAATTCAAAGGCCACTAGATTAGAAGGTCAAAGTGAAACGAACTGAGGCACAAATAAAATTTTCAAATATTTTTGGTGGTAAAAACCACCAAAACTGGTCTCTCAGAAGCTGAGCTGTCATTTTTAGTAAATTCGGTGTTGTTCGGTATCAAATCTAGAGAAACCCTTTTATTTTAAAAAACAAATACATCAAAGTTGTAGATCCTACTAGCAAGCTTTACTATATAAATTGGTAGAGCGTGAACCTCATATTACTGTTACCAACAGGACAGTAGATTTGAAATCATCACTTGGAGATTTTTTTTTTACAAACATTTAAAACTACATTCTTTTTGATACTGTGATACTGCACTTGTGGAGTAAAAATCGATATTCGACAAAACAGCAGATGCAGATAGATAAGAACTCCATTCAAGGCGGAGGGAGGAGGCTGGGAGAAGAGGGATTTTTCCCTTTTATAAATTGGTATTTTCAGTTATTTCTTTGGTAAATCTGCCCTTTTTTGTCTCACCGCTAAGAATTTCTTATATTTTATCTATTCTTATCTAATAGCAGGAACATACACAGAGGCGGCCAGAAAGACTGTCCTAATTATTATTTTTTTTAAATCAACAAAAATCTCTCCAATTCCAACCAATTTTCCTCCCACCCCCAAAAATAAAATATGCTACAATTTTTGGTCTGTTATGCGACAGGATCTGTCTCATGTACCTGCCCATCACATTTTCAATTTGGCAAAAGACCCTTAGAATTATAATAAGAGAGTAAAGTACTATAAAACAGTGGGGTAAGCAGAATAAAAAGGAGCCAAAAATATCAAAATAGTCCACTTGAGCTCATGAGAGAATTGAAGATAGAGAAAAAAAAATGCACATATTAAAAAAGTGATACTTGTTCTCCAAATTTTAGACTATCGCCGAATTTATTTACGTACTATTTGATTTACCAGACTTTTCGGCATTGTTGCAAAATTAAGCACCAATGCTCAAACAATTTGGATCATCAAAAGATTAATTAGCCGTCTGTTCGTCTGAACCGTAAGGCCCTGGTCCTGGATACTGCTCTGACATACAAAACTACACAAATGCACATTTACGCATTTGCACACATGTACATGTACGAAATACGAACGAAAACTGAAGCACTTAGTCCTCAATAGTGAAGTCAAAATATCTGATCATCCACATATTAAAAACACCTGAGTATATTTCAATCTGAAAATGTGATTTGTCTTTGAACAATAGAGCCTCCCCTCTGACACCAAAATTGTTTCTATCCGCTGTAACTTCAAGTTATGGCTGCGTTCACACACCTATGCAAATAAATGCAGCAATCGATACTCAGTACTAGCAAACAAATGTATTTCACCGTCTATTTCGCAAAAACAAAATTCATCAATTTTTTTGCATTCCTCAAATGAATTTCAGTAGGACTTACTGACTATAACTTAGGTTTTTACTAGAAAGATCCTTGATCTTCTTTGAAAAAGAAGAGCATTATTTTACTCTACAAGCTGGCTTTCTTTCTGAATTTCATAATACTTCAATAATTTAAGCTCATCCCAACAATTATATTCAATTCCCTATCTTATATCATTCCCTAGGAACAATGAGCATGTACAACACTTTCATAGCTTTGCAAGAGTGCGGAACAGGGTGTTTATAGCTTTCCATAGAAACAACTCTTCAATACAAGAAAAACAAGAAAAAAAAAGAAGCACAGAAACAAAGCATATGTGGGATGAAGTTACATTATTCAGTGCATGAACTTGCGCAGTAGGTTTTGACCAAAAGGTATTAAAATATAACACTTCATGAATTTAAATTTGAACCAATTAGACAATGCAGTGTCATCCAACTGAGCTTGAAATACTAAAAACAAGCTAAATTTTCATTTATTAAGTCGGCTTTAAGTTGAGGCTTTAAAACTATAACTCAAAACTGTTGAAAACTTGGCCGATTCTATTTTTTTTTTTAATTAGTCCTTCCTAACTATATCATGCTTTGGACAAGTTAGTAGAAAAAACACAGTCTCGTTTAAAAAATGTGCACAATGTCATTTTGCAAAAAAAAAACGAGAGACTATTTCATTTTCAGTCAAATATACAGAAAAAGTGAAAAATGACACAGAACATTCCTTTAGGTCCTTGCATCTAATTTAATGATTTCGTTGGATAACGCTAAATGACACTGGTTTTGCCTTTTTTTCATTTTAATTTGAGTTTCCTCATTTATCAGTCTTCAATACTCTTATATTAAATCTCAGATTCAATAAAATTCGCTTTCAAAATAATTTTAAATAAAAAAATTAAAAAAAAAGTACCATGGTGAGGATTCTGTTAGATTAAGTTTGATCAGCCAACAGATCATGAAGACTTTGCTCACAACCAAGTTCAGATTTATGATTTTGCAGGAGTAAAAACAGAAGCTTTCAGAGCTTTCTTCGGTAATTAATTTTTACCAGAGGATTATAGTTACTAAATATAATAAAACGTAATGTACTAGGCCCATATATTCATGACGTAATAATATATCAAAATAATAACACAGTAATACATGAATGGAAAATAAAGTAATGTAAATAATGTATAGGCAAAAAATTATAGCAAAAAAATAGCTATATAATGTCGCTTCCTTTGGTATGAATATGACCATGTTCGGTAGTGTTTTAGCTAGAGACTGATTTTACTTTTTTGCATTAGTTATGTATGATATGCGCTGAAACGTCGATTCGACACCCCAATGGTCGTCCTATGCGCCAAAAACGGCTCTGGAGGATCTTTGTACTTTTTTTATTCATGGACGGCCATTCCTACCCCCTGCAAAGTAAATTTGCCTCTAAAAACAAAATTAGTGAAAACAGATCCGTCCATTGCACGGACCTGTTTCCACTGATCCCACTAACGACATACAAGGAGTCATTTTCACATTTTAGCCAGTTATGAAAAGCGCACGAGAGAAAAGAGCGCTTGTTTTTCCCTTTGGAGAAAAACAAGCGAGAAAAACTTAAGAAAAAATGCCTTTTTTTTCCTTTTGTTACTTACACAAAGAGCATTAAAAAGAGCAGGTGCTAGTGGAGAATTATCTGTACCATCACCACCACTTTTGGCACTTCTCATACTTGAAGCCTCCTTTGGTAACGTGGACCAAAAAAAACCTCTCCAATCTGGATCTTCAAAAATATATGGAAGTAGCCTTGTTAATGTTCTTAGGCAATTCAATACTAGAAAAAAATTTAAGTTTATTAGAATCCATTTGATATTGGTTTACACTATCAACTACCAATTAGAAAAAAAACAGTATACCATACATATTATCATTTACTAAGAAAAGATGCTTTTGAGAATAAAAAAAAATGCTAATAAGAATGCTTCCCTATGGTCCAGATTCAGTAAAAAAAAAAAAAAAAAAAAAAAAAAAAAAAAAAAAAAAAAAAAAAAAAAAAAAAAAAAAAAAAAAAAAAAAAAATATGTGAAACAAAATGTTTGCAGTAATTGAAAGACAAAGATAGTGTAAGTGAAGTTAGATAGGGAGATAAGGAAATTATTAATCTCATCAGTTGAAGGAGGAGTTCAAGCCCCTCTTTGCAAGTAATTCTGTAAGAGCATGTGATGAAAAAGATGTTACAAGAAAAAAGTGAATAATAATAATAAACCTAACTGGTACTAACATGTCAAAAACATTCTGAGTACTAGATGCTTCAGTTCAGATATGGATTTATTAGGGCGTTTATCATTTGGTAAGTATGTAGATGACCAGAATAAAAATAAATAAATACATATATATATATATATATATATATATATATATATATATATATATATATATATATATATATATATATATAATATATATATATATAATATATATATATATATATATATATATATATATATATATATACATATATATATATATATATATATATATATATATATATATATATAAAGCATAAATTTACGCAAAAAGCTAATGTTAATAAAATCTACTTCAAATTGCAGCATTAATTTAGAAAAAAACAATGTAGGAATGTACCACCAAGCCCTATTTGAAATATCAAAAACTCCTGATTGAAACGGATACAGATTAGCAATAATTCCAGCAAGTGTCATTATTTCTCTGTCAAATAGTTTTTCCACTTTTACAGGATTTTTGGTAGACAAGTAGAATTTGACATCTGTCAACGGACAAAAGAACGCAGTTTCGGAATCTGCGAGTTACCTGTAGAAAAGCTGGATTACTATTAAAAAATACCATATTTAACTTTCCCTTATGATATTTACTCCGAATCACCTGTGAATTGTGGTACAAATTTCTAATTTTCCCTTCAACACCGAAAATTTCTATTGCAATTAAAAAAAAAAAAACCTTACAAAGAATAAACTTGGAGAACATTACTGACCAACAAAAGAGTAAAGAGTTTCAACCCTGGGGGAAATTCCATTCTTGTACCTGTGAACGATTTAGACAGAAACAGTTGCCGGGCTTTTTAGTCATGTACTTGGACTATGAGACTTTTGTAGCACCTAATGAGTTACGGAAAATTCTACCAGATCCGACACGCCATCTTCTGACTTTCTACAGGAAACACCTGACATTTCAAGTATTATAAAAAAGGAGCTAGTGAAAACACTGCTGTCGAAAATGGGTGTCTATGGATCATAGGAGCATAAGCAAAGGGGCACATACCAGTGACTCAACCTTAATTTACAGCTTAGTCTTTTTGCGTCCATCTGTGTTTCTACTTTTACCTCTAAAAGATAGAAACTGCAGCACTGCTTAAATCTAAAACAAGTTAAAGATACAAGTTAAAGAAATTCATTTGTGTTTCATCTACAATGGATTAAAAAACTACAATCAATCCTTTAACAAACTATTGATTTTACTATCAGCTTTGTTAAAATAAATTTGTTACCTCTGTTTCAATTCTATTACGTAGAATAAGGACACAAAGCGAATAAACTAAGGGATATCCTACATCAGGCATGTACAAAAGGATTCCTTTCGAACGGGCCTAATAGTAATAAAAATAATTTAATAATTAAAATAAGAAGAACCAAGAAATGTAAGTATTCTTGGGAGTTCGAGGGGGCGTCGTCCGGTAGCTCCCTATTCCGCGTAGATGCCTACCGTAAATCCTCAATCTAGCATTAATAAATATCTGATAGATCTGTCATAGATCTTTACTTGGCTCAATTTGTTGTACCTTAATCTCATTAAATTTGCATTAACCCAGATTTAATTAATTGAAATAAGAGGAGCATATACTCAGCCAATAAACTGACGACAATGGCATTAATCTACAGCCACCCCTCCAGCTTAAATAGTTTTTTTTTGGGGGGGGCCTCCTTACCTTATGACATTAGAGGGAGGGGAGGTTTTACTATGATGTTTAATTATGGGAACAAATTTGCAGTCTGATGGTTATAATTTCTTAAACCTCATTGCAGCTCTAGTTATAATTAAAATAAAATGAAGATATATGACAACAGACAAAAGTTTCAATTAAGACAGCAAAACATGTAAGTGTAGATACTGACTGACAATACGTAACTAATAAAAGCCTTAATATTCGGCTTCACGCCTGGAGTCCCTTATCGACCATGAAAATAAATAAAAAAAAGGAAAACAAAAGGAATAAAATGATGAAAACTCACACAAGATAAATTATAGCTGTTGTTTAAGACAAATCCTAAACAAAAGCTCCCCACTAATCTAAATAGAAATGTTAACGATTATCTGCTGATATCCAAGAAGATAACGTTCAACCTAACAAGATACTTGCCACAAAAGAAGATACCTGTATTATATGATCTTGCATATGAAGATGCTGTCTTTTTTTATATTTTTATCAGATAGAGATTTTTATTACGTTTTAAAGATTTTGTTTAATTAATTACAAAAGGGACCAGATAAAGCAATATCCTTTCAATAAAACCCTGAAACAGCTCTTCATCATGTCCCAGTGCCCTGCTTGCAGTGGAAAAAAAGGACACGCTACTGCTACCAAGGCGAATAAAAGGTGATTTTCCTTGTTGTTCAAGCTGGGGACTGAATGTTCCCTGTGTAGGGTTGTCAGCCATGGCGATTTCAATCCTATACCTTTTGGGCCTATCCGACACCATTTTTTAGGAGTCTTGGGCTATTTTTCCAAATTCCCATAATCTCGTTTTTGAGATAACATTTCAAACAGTTCGTCGTAACGAACTGAAAGTACAGAGGATACGGCTCAATTTTGATATATATATATATATAAATATACATATATATATATATATATATATATATATATATATATATATATATATATATATATATATATATATATATATATATATATATATATATATATATATATATATATATATATATATATATATATATATATATATATATATATATATATATATATATATATATATATCAGCCACATGGTAAAGATGAATTTTATAATTGTTTAGTTCATTCAGGTTTTTTGCAATGTGTTAATATTTGTGATTTGGTAAAATTTATTATATTTAGTTTACCTATTGTTGCTAAAAAGAGGGATATATTAACAGGATAAGCTTGTTTTGGTGTTACTTGGTTGTTTTACATTTACTGGTTTTTTTTTTCTTTCATAGGCATGTATTTTGGGGGTGATACCTGACACGGGGATGCCATGGATATTCTGTGGTAGCCACAACACTTGGCTGGGTAGAGAATTTAAAGTGGCAAAACCCTATATAGGCCAGTGTATTCTCCTGATGAGCCCTTGTGTTGGGTTGTTGCCTCTGAATTATTTGTCTTTATTATTTTTTCTATTGTTTGGTAAATGACGACTTATACTTATTGACGACATGACTGCCTGTCCATGGATTATTCTTTATGGTTGATTGTGTATGGCTATGCTGTTTGACCTATGTGATTGTATGGATGAGTAGGGTTAAGGCCTCATTCAAGTGCTGGTCTATATTAATCACTAATTTAGGAAAACCGTCTTCCTTTTCTCCTTCTGTCTCTCTCTCTCTTTTTTTTTTTTTTTTTTTTTTTTTTTTTTTTTTTTTTTTTTTTTTTTTTTGTGCTGTTGCATTGGTGATTTCTCTTTTCATGATATATATATATATATATATATATATGTATGTACATAAAAAGAATCGGCTTATTGTGCTGATTCCAAATATGTAAGATTCGTTAAGATTAGTGTTACTTGTCAAAATCTAAGAGCCTGAAAATATTGGCTTGATTTTCTAAAAAGGGGATAGACAGCCCCCGAAGTCAAGGAATCTAATGAAAATCACACAATCAGATTCAGCTTGTCAGAGAACATTATTGTAGAGGTTTCAAGCTTTCATGAAAAAAATTCCATTTTTTTTCAAAAAAAGTGGAATTTTTTACTTTTTTTCAGAAGAGAGATCACCAATGCGTGATTATTTGTTTTTTTCCAGGGGTGATCGTATCAATCCAATAGTCCTAGAATAACGAGAGAGGGCTAGTTCAAATGGAAATTAAAAGTTCAAGTGTCCTTCTTGTGTAATGAAAAAGATGGGAGAGCAATCAGTCCAACTCCCACGCCCCTTTCCCTAGAAATCGTCCGATCAAAATTTTGAGATTGCCATTCTGTTCAGCACAATTTGAAGGTCCAGTATTAAGGCTTTGGGTATAACATGACCCCCCCCCCCCCAACCCCCTAAAGAAAGGTATGTAAGTCATAAAATTTGCACATTCTTTACGCGTAGTATTTGTTATTGGGAATTTGGAAATTATACACGGGGTTTTCTGCTAGGGGGGTTTTCCACGGGGAGAATTTTCCGTGGGAAGGGAAGTTTACGAAAAGAGGACTTTCCAGGGGAAATTTTACACTGGGGAATCTGACAAAATTCCTAAGAGAAGTCCTTTTTAGATGCCTTACTTTCTGTTTGCCGACTCAATTTTACATGTGGAGATGTCAAGAGTTGTCTGGGGGGAAATTTCCTGGGTTGGAATTGTCTAGAAGATCTTTCTGTATGGGAGGGAGGGTTCCACAGGACAGATTTTCCATGAAGAAGCTTTTCGCTGGATAAATTCTCTACGTGGAATTTTCCGCGGGAGCAACTTCGAACTAGGGAGGAGGAATGGGCAATTGCGGGAAAAATCCCCATGGAGAGGAGGCTTCTGGCTAGATTTGAAAAACAATCAGAAATTAGTTTTTTTTCCAATGAAAGTGTGCTAAGAAAAAATTTTTAGTCAGAATTGTTTGCAATAAATTTTCCGAGCAGAATTTTCAGCAAGAATGGAACTGTCTGGGGAAAATTTTCCTGAAGGGGGGGGGGGAATTTATGAGGTAGAAACTCTCCACAGAAGGATTTTTCCGTAGGGGGAAGGAATGTTTAATGGAGGGGGAGAAGGACTTCCCATCGTTATCTAAAAACGATTAGAAATTAAATTTAATAAAATAACTGAAAGTAAGGAGCAACATCAGAACTTAAAATGAACAGAAAATATTATGTATACGAGGGGAGTCATCCCCTCTACAATACCTCACTCTTTACCCTGAAGTTTGATGTTTTATCCCAATTCTTAAAAAAAACAGCCCCGGAAATACAAGAGTAATTTAATCAGAATATAAGAAGTTTATTTTTTAAGCTAAAAAACAATAGCGTGAAGAGCAAGGTACTGAGTAGGGGGCGACCCACCCCCGCGCTTATATGCATAATAATCTCTGTTTTTTCTAAGTTTTGATGTTCCTTCTTAATTTCAGTTGAAAAAACATGTTTTTTAATTTAACTACTTTTAAGACTAATTGAGATAATAGTTACCATTCCTGAATTAGCTACAAATGGCGAGTTTTTTTTTTCCACTAGCAATTCTTTTTAAAACGTCTATGTTTAATTTTTGGTTACTATGGCCTGAGGTTTGTTCTTCTCTAGATTTCAGCTATCACTGCAACCATGTTCATACCACAGCGAGTCTGGACTGAATTAGTGTTTTTGCCACTATTTTGGTCTTTGTTTCCATTGATAAAAGCTTCCAGATATGAAGTCAAAAAATTTTTAGTGTACATGTTTTTCACTGTATCCCTTAAAAATCTTACCTTTTATTCCATATTTTCATTTATCTTAATCCAAAAATCTAGTTTCTCAAAGATTTTTGTTTAGAGGGTGGTAAGTTTTCTAGGGAGTAATTGTACAATTTAATCCCCATAACAATACAATTACCAATGATCAAATTGAAAGTTTACACAAAAACACTCTAGACAAATAAGTTGTTTTTTACATTTAGCTAGAGTTGTAACTCTTGTTAACTGGAGTGTCCTGAGACTTGAACTAGCATCTTTAAATGATATCTTTAAGGAAGACACATTGCAGCAGATAATAATTTTACTACATTTATAATAACTAACACTATCACATTATTAGCAAGCAATTACATTAGCACTTGGGCTAATAATACTTGTCCTGCTAAGATTGTCATTACAAAAAAACACCCCTAAGCCACGAAAAAAAAAGAAGAAAACTGCATAAAAATTAGAAATTTTATAGTATCAGACACTTAATCCTAAGCCTATTCCAGCATATGTCTTCGTTTATATATAGTAGATTATATACAAATATAATCAACAACCAACTTATTAATCCTATTAAGTTTTAGGAGCTGGTTCGTTGATATGCAATTGGCCTTACTTTAGACCTTAATCCCTCTGGTGCCATCTGTGGCACATAGGGCATCGACGAAGCGTCTCCATTCATCGCATATGGCTGACGCTGCGATAATACCCTCCCATTCTGGTTTCAGTGAGGTCAAAGCCATCTTCCAATCATGGTCAAGTGTTCTTCGTTCGGACGACCTCTTCCGTGTCTACTGTCGGGTTTCCAGGTGTTTGCTATGCTAGGGAGACTATTTTCATCCATCCACAGCAAGTATCCAAGATAGGAATAGTGTTTTTTCCGAAGAATATCCGTGACAAGCGGTTGGTCAGTCCTTTCACGAATTTCTTGTTAGTGACTTCCTGCTGTCAGTGAATCTTAAGAATACTTCAAAGACAGTTATTCTAAAAAGCCTGCATGCACCTCTCCTGTTGCTGGTTTATCTTCCAACCTTCGCTTGAATACAGTAATATAAGTAAAACATTACTGTTAAGGAGTCTAAGCTTGATTTTTAGCAAGTATGTTCCATTTGTCCAAACAGGAGTGAGCCTATTAAACCCCAAGACAGCTTGTCATACTCTCATTAAGTTTAATCTTGGTCGTTGGATAAGATTAAACTTAATATCAGGATAAGAGGGAAGTTCGTTATGGACGCAATGTTCGTCTTTTCGACATTGACGGCAATTTCTAAACGTTTCGCTCTCTCCACTATGGAGTCAAAAAATTATTTGAACTTTTGTTTGGATTATTCTAGCAGTGCTACATCGTCGGTAAAATCCGAATCATTAAGCTGCTGGTTGGTCATTTTTACAGCATATCCTGTCGTCTGTCTAAGGACGTAATTCATGACAATCACAAATAATATCCGAGACAGAACGCATCCTTGCTTTGCCTGCTTCGGTCTTAATACAATGTCCAATGTCAACTTTCAACTTTTTCTTTATTCAACTTAAAAAATACAAAAACATTATTATGCCCCAACAGAGAGCAGAGCTCGGAAGGCTGGGACAGTGCAAAAACATAGAAAAAACATCAACATCTCATCATAATAATGATTCCAAAATTTAACACGGCAAAAGACAAACAAAATAGAAAAAAAAAATCATAAAAGAGAAGTAACAAGGATAAGTAAATAAATAAATATCGAGCAGGAGGAGCGTGAGAGGCCATCCCAGACACAGGGACACAAAAACAAAACACACAAATAAGAAGATCAAATAATAAGCAGTGATCCCTGTATTATCTTTTCTGGTAGTCTATGGAGCCTTAGGATATCCCACAGAATTTCTCTGCAGATCGAGTCAAAGACCTTCTCAATGTCTAAAGATAATAAATACAACTTTTTATTTCAGTTGTTTGATTCTTCAACGAGTGTTTTAAGGATAACACAAGGTCCGTGCATGACCTTTTGGGGCAGAATCCGTGTTGTTCCTCACTTAAATTGAGATCCAGTGCTCAACTAGTTCTGTCCAATATTATGACTGTGAGTACCAGAGAAAGGCAGTAAATTGATAACTCTATAGTTGTTATAATCCTTTATATCTTTTCTTGAACCCCTTAACAAGAACTCTTTCGATCCAGTCCTTGGGCACAGCTTCTCCAATCCATGTTACTGTGAATAGAGTCGTTTACATTGTCAGGTATGTCCATAGAGAAGTTTTAATCATTTCTGCTTAAAAGCCATTTATTCTGGGAGCAGTTCAAATTTCTCAGGCTTTTTCGAGCACTTGTTATCTCAACCATACTGGGAGGGTCAGTGTAGATTTAAGGTTCAAGAATGGGGTGTCAAGCATTTGTCCTTTGTCAACAGGGCTTGGTATGGTAAGTATTCTCTTGAAGTAGTAAACCCCAGTCTCGTTCACTTTTTCAGGATCTGATAATACATTGCCCTGCTCATCTTTGACCTGGTGCTGTAGACAACATGGCTTTTCTATGATTTCATATGTGATCCTGTACAAGGTTCTAGAGTCATCTTTTCTTGCTGTTTCCTTATTTAAACTCACTTTATTTTTGAGAAAACACTATCTATCTCGTCTTGAACTTCTCTTCCCCTGCTCATCAATCTGCCTATAGAGGTTACCGTTTGTGATGAGGGCTCCAGGAGTGGAGGCTATTAGGTGCAGGTGTTTTACTGTTTTATGTGCATCAATCAGATTCTAAGTCTCAATCGAGATCCAAGTTTCTTTTGACTAGTCCTTTTGTACAGTTTCTTTTTGTAGGTCTCTTTGATAGCTACCTAAACTTCTTCAAGAGACTTAGTCGTGAGGTATTCACAAAATTGTAAAAATAATTTGGTGTTACATCATTATCAGGTTTACCTCAAGAAAAAAAAATTAAGGTTCTAATTTGATATTCTGCTTAGATCATCTCATTATTAGAATAGAAAATAATTTCTTGAACCATACGCCCTTTCAGTTCATAAGCAACCAAAACGAAATACTGAAAAACTGGCTATGTTTTTAAAAACTTGGAGCAAAAACAAGCAAAAAAGCTTTTGTTGCCTTGTTCACATTTTGCTTCAGTATGGCATTTGTATATTTTTCCGCTGTTTATTAGTTAGTTTATGCTAAGAAATAAGCATCTAGTTTTCCTTCCCTGCAAAAATAATACTAAAAAAAAAACAAACAAGTTTTTTCAACATAAAAGAAGGAGCAACATTAAAACTTAAAACGAAAAGAAATTATTACATATATAAGGGGGGTTGCCTTCTCCTTAATACCTTGTTCTTTATGTTGAAGTTTCATTTTTTCTTCGAATTATTTAAGGATGATCCCTATTTGATTAGAATAATAAGCTCCTTTAAAAGTTAAAAAAAAAAAAAAAAAAAAATTAGCATAAGGAACAAGGTATTGAGGAGGGGCCACACTCTCCTCATACACGTAATTATTTCTGTTCTTTAAGTTTTAATGTTGCTCCTTACTGTCAGTAGCAAAAACTTTTTTTTGTATTTAATTTCTCATCATTTTTTTTAAATAATGCTGGGAAATCTGGCTCCCCTCAATGGAAAATTTCCTTCCCCCGCAAAAAATCCCTTCATGTAAAGATTTTTCCAAGTATTCTCCCCCTCCACCAGAAAAATCCCTGCCAAAAAACGTATGTATGCTTCCCAATAACCAATACTATATGTAAAAAAAGAACAAAAGTCATATCTTGCAGCCCTTGCCCCAGGGACTCTGGGGGGGGGGGTAAACACATCCTCAAAGACACAGTTATTAGATTTTTCAACTATGCTGAAAAAATTGCTATCTCAAAATTTTTTATAGGGTAACTTTGGGGGAAAAGGGGGATGAGAGGGGGGCTATCTGCCCTCCAATATTTTCAAATGAACCCTCTCTGTATCTTCAAAGGTCACTTGTTAAATGCAATCACCCCTGGGGAATACAAATAAACAAACAAATAAACACAAAATCATGATCTTTCTTGTGGCAAAAAAAAAAAAAAAATGTAAAATTCCACATTTTGTATGTAGAAGCTTGAAACCTCTACAGTAGGGTTCTCTGATATTCTGAATCTGATATTGTGATTTCCATTAAGACCACTTGAGGTTTTGCAGTATTTTCCCTTTTTTCAAAAAATGAGACAACTTTTTTCAGACTTGTAAATTTTGATGGGTAATATTAAATTTGATGAATTTATAAATTTGAATAAGGATCAAAGTTTAATTCTTTTGATTCATGTATAGTTATCAAAACTCTGTTTCTGGGAGTTTTGGTTACTAAGGACCTGCATTGCTCCTTATTTGCAGTTTGTTACCACAAACTATTTGAAAGGCTTTTGGATGTAATGCTAAAAGATTTGAACTTTTATTGCTGTAAAAAAGATATTTTTTATATGCTGTCTTGCTAAATCTTTTTATCCATTTTTCAAAGTTTTCATTTTGTTTTAAATGTAAATAAACAGATATATAGTACCAAACAAAACAGATATTTTACATGTTTCTATCCAGTTGAAATATCAAAAAGGTTACAAGTTTGAAAAGTATATCACATATTTTTAATTCTTAACAATAACACTTTCTACTACTGTCCTAATAATTACCAGTAGTTTGTTCCATCTGAGTTGAACAAGATTTTTCTGCAATACAAACAAGTTGTTCAACACATTTGTAACATAATGTTGCCAAATTAGTCGGGCATTCTTCACGTAATGCTCTAACTTCAGCAGCTGGAATCAAGGCAAATATATCTTGAATACCAGTAACATTTTCATTCCAAAACTGGGACCAAAAGGAATCATCATTGAAGTCAATTGGCTAAAAAAAAATGGAAATGTATAAAGAATTTTTTTTATTAAAACATCATCACAACAAAGAGAATGCCAAGAGAGAACAGCAAGGGATGGAGACATATATAGATAAAAAAAGGAAGAATTTGAGTGAATAGCCATAAGAGGAGAAGGGTGAAGGAGGAAAATAAAAAAATCAGCTTTTACCTTCCTAGATAGCCAAAATCAAATTTCTGCATGTCAGGTTTATTTAAAATAAACAAACATAGCTATCCACGAAATATCATCATCCATCTTAATTCCCTCTCTGCATTGCAACTACTAAGATTATTTAGTAATACATTGCTTCAACCAAAAGAGGCATTTGCTGTTAGATTATGGATACATTATATGTCAAGTGATAATAATTAATGATCATAAGGGGCTTTAGGAAGTTTTCCTGTGTTTAATCATCATTAACTACTGTCTGGACAGGGAACAACTCATTTAGCCATGCATTTTGAAAATTAATAACATTGGTAACAGTTCATAAGGTCCTTGAAGATGAGAGGTGACTTACAATAAAAAAAAAACTCATTTTGAGTCAAGAAGTGTGGTTTGCACAGCAGATAAACCTATAAAAGCATAAAATTTCAAGAATCTTTCATGAGTAACAAAATATCAAACAAAGTCTATGAGAAAATATAATTCCAAAATTTTAAGTGCAAAGAATTCTATCAGCTTTCTATTTGGCTAACACTTATTATGTTCTACCAATTTTTAAATCAACTCCCAAATAAAACTAAAAATAACTCATTATTTTGCAGATGCAGAAAAGAAATTGCTAATGGATGGGCCTAATTTTCCTAAATTTGAGGATATGGAACAAATCCAACCATTATTTATTATGATTGCAGTGCAAAATGCACTCTATCTATAATAGACAACACCTGTTTTAGTTAGGGTTAGTTGGGCAAGCAAAATAAACCTTTGTGACACTGAAGCACAACCTTAGACACAAAAACCACCTTGGTTGTGCTGGATAAATGTTTGCTGTTACCTATTGTAGATTATATTCAGAATTTTTTGGCAAGCCATATACACTGAAATGCATTGCTGATAAACCTTAGTGTGAATAGAATCACTTCCAGTCATTGTTTGTACAAGACATCCCATTTCATCATTATACAAGTCCTAACATCAGACTAGATGCATCAACTAACCATAATGTCTTGGAAAAAATTATTTACTTATTGTAATACTTGCTATTGTTATTAAGAATTTGAGTATTTTAGCTTCAGGATGATAATATTACGCAGTGTCATTGTGGTTGAAATATTTATGCAAGAATTTCTCAATGTGCAGTTTCACCACCCCTCTTCTTATACTTATTGCTTAAAAAAATCTACAAAATAATTCAAGCAAACATTCAAAATATTTATACAAAGCTTAGACAATCTTTTGAAAACAAGTGTCTGTCCTCTGGATATCCTTTTTCTGCTTATTAGTGTATTCAGTGATTTTCTTTCAATGTCCTTGTTTGTCATTTTCAATAAGATTACCAACTCAGGGCAAATTACACAAATATGAAAGCAAGATTTCATAACCCCCATAAAGAGTAAGAAAGAAAGCATGATTTTGAAGGTGTTTGACTTATTTTTCTCACTCCAATATTCTCAAAACTGGAAGAAGGATTCCTTGCAGACTGACTTAAGGAACAAATCCCACCTCTTACTAACCTAAGGTAATCCAGGAACTACAAATCTACTTCACCTTCTCATCTTGCAAAAACCAGTTGAAAAACACATCACAGAAATTAATATTTATTATTCTCTGGTGAAATTGGTTGTCTCCTTCTTATAATATAGATCACATACAGTTATAGTTAAATATAGGAATCATTACTCAGATATATAGGCTCGTCTGCTTTACCCCCCATAGTTCCCCATAATTCCCCTTACAAAAGATGTATTCTCAATTAATGTTGGGGCTATTACTAACTTGAAACGTCTACCTAATGGTAAGAATACAAGTACCCTAAACAGACCCAACCCAATCTTTTTTTCTATAAATGACTACAAAATAAAACTGGAAATATTGAAGGCCTTGAGAGCAAAAAGGGGGAGTATCTCCTTCTTTGCTGATGCATCCAATGAAGACCGCCAGAAGTTGAATAGATAAAGAAGCATGCAGCAGCCAGTGAACAAAACCTTGTCATCTGTGATGGTGCCATTGTGTCAAAAAACGTGATCCCCCAGGGGGAGGGAGTCCTTCCCTCCCCTCTCTTGATGGTTCATAATCCCTTGTAAATAGCACATCAAGCCAAGCCAGAAAGACTTCTATAAGTTCAACCTTTGCTTCTGCAGCTTCGGTTTCAAGCTCTGTCTCTCCATCAAGTGTTGCATCTGATTTGTCTGAAACCAACTACGTCACTGCTAGCTTGGGTGACAAAAATCCGTATCAGAGTTGCAAAGCTGGAACTAGCAACAACCCAGCCAGCCAAAGAAAACAGATGCAACTACAAATATTATGCACAAACATTGATTCTTTAGTGCCAAATTTTTCAGAACTAAAAGTGTTACTTTATGAAAAGGATGTAGATGTTTTCTGCATTTGTGAAGTGTGTCCTAAGAACTTGTTGACCAAATTGGACTCTGCATATATTCAAATCCCTGGATACTTACTCCTGAGCAACCTAGATAGTAACCTGTGTCAAAGAGGAGTGTCTATCTACACTAAGCTTGGGATTAAGGTAGATAAAATTGACTTTTCTATTTCTCAACCTATTAATGCTTGGGCAGAACATGCATTAGTTAGACTTCTGATTGAATTTGAAACTGTGAATATTGGTGTGCTTTACCATAGCCCATCAGCTCCAAACCAACTAGTATCTCACCAAGCTGTTTCTAACTTAATACAGATGTTTTGCAGTTTAAATTCATCACTTGTGCTTTATGGTGATTTTAATATGCCAGGAGGTTGTTGGTTTGAAGGTATTGGGTACTCACCCCCTAATAACCCCTCCTACACAACCACCCAAACCCTTACTGGCAACTTCCTAACTCAGATAATAATGCAGCCCACTAGATTTAGACATTTGCAACAACCATCATTACTAGACCTCCTTATTACAAATGATCCTGAGAGGATTACTTCCACTTGTTACCTTCCAGCTTTTGGTGCAAGTGACCACATATGCATTATGAACAATATTAATATTAACCATAGTCGCGATGATAAACTTAAGAGAACTTTTACCAATCACACTTTGATCCATGAAGAACTAGCTAACATAAATTGGGAAGAGGAATTATCAGATGAGACAGACGTTGATTCTAGTTGGAATTGCCTTAAGTCTACTTTACTAGGTGCATGTAGGAAGCTTACTAACATTTATTGGTCAGATAAACCAAAGACTCTTCCATACCTTCCCAGGAATATTAAGAAAATTATCAGAAAGAAAAACAGAGCACAAAATAAATATCTGAAATACAAATGTGACAACCATCACAGCAAATACACCATGCTCCAAAACAAGCTGAGAAACATGACAAAAAAAGTTATCTGAGACCATGAAGAATCTATTGCAAACAACTCAAAGAAAAACCCCAAAAAATTCTGGCATTATCTTACAGCCAACAACCCTTCCTGTTGACACATCAACAGGCTAAAAAAAATCAGATGGCTCCAGTACTACCAACCCAAAAGAAATTGCTGATTGCATGAATGCCAGCTTTTGCACAAACTTCACCTCTAAGCCACCTGGTATTACACTCCCAACCATACCTCCTGTAACAGTACATAACGCAATGCTTCCTGTAATTTATTTATTTATTTTATTTAAGAATTAACAACGCTTCTTGACTACTAAGGTCTCTGCAGTGCATTCCTGCAGTGTGATTTGATCTCTGGGTCCTGTATTACCAAGCTAAGGTCAAATCCACTGCACCACCACAGGACATGCTTCCTGTCATAATTACTCAAGAATATGTATTTAAAATACTAAGAAGTTTAAACTCCAACAAAGCTGCTGGACCTGATAACCTCCACCCTTGGCTTTTGACAGAATCTGCTGCTCATATTTCCATCCCCCTTGCCAGAATATTCAACACGTCCCTGGCCAAAAATTAGTACCAAATGACTGGAGAACAGCAAATATTATGCCATTTTTAAGAAAAGGTGACAAGGATAACCCAGGAAATTATTGACCAGTAAGCCTAACCTCAGCCATTTGCAAAATCATGGAAGGTATCATTAACCATACTCTTATAAACTATTTAGAAAAAAATACTCTTATTAACAATAGACAACATGGATTTTGCAGGTGCAGGTCAATTGACACCAACTTTATTCAGTCACATGATCATGCAACTAAAATTTTGGATATGGGTAAACCAGTTGACATTATCTTACTCAACCAAGCCAAAGCCTTTGACAAAGTTGAACACTTGTACCTGATGCTGAAGCTTAAAGCTTACCAGGTGCATGAGAATGTGATTGATTGGACTGGAGCATTCCTAACTGAAAGATCTCAATGTGTCATGATCTACACTAATAATGGCAATCCAGTTTTCTCCTCCACTTCCCTGGTCATAAGCAGCATCCCACAGGGAACCATCATTGGGCCAATGTTGATCAGCATATATATTAACAACTGTACAACCTATCTATGCAACCTTTTAACTTTATATGCTGATGACTGTAAGCTCATTGGGCCTGCTGAAACTGAAGAACAAAGAGCCTGCATTCAGCTAGACCTCAACAGGCTATCCTCCTGGTCATCAACTTGGGCCTTACAATTCAATGCAACTAAATGCATGGTACTGTACTTAGAGCACAACAACCCCCACCATCCCTACCATATAGGGTGTGATCAGTTGGAAGCAGTTACCAAGGAGAGAGACTTAGGTGTCATTGTGGACAAGGATTTAAAATTCCACAGCCACACTCAGGCTCAGGTTACAAAAGCTAATCAAGCTCTCGGACTCATTAAGTGCTCTTTTGTAACCAGAAAGTCATGTGTGGTTACAAAACTTTATAAATCCCTTGTCTGTCCCCACCTTGAGTTTGGCTTGACTTTGGCCTTTTTCCAAAATAAAATGGACAGAAGAGCCCTTGAAAGTGTCTAAAGGAGAGCAACCAAACTGGTCTGTGGCTTAAATAATGCCCCTTACCAGGATTGCTTAAGGTTGCTGAGACTTCAAACCCTCATGTATCAAAGATATAGAGGAGATGTGACCATTGCATGCAAAATTTTCAAATTCAGTCACCTGAACCAGATCTTCACCCCCTCCCTGGCTAACAACTCAAGAAGTCACAGTCTCAAGCTTCACCTGCCTGGATGTTGGAGAAGGGCACAATGTGGCTTCTTTTCCATTTGGGTGGTCCCCTCTGGAATAGCCTATCCAAGTCTACCATCCAAGCTGAGACTCCCCACTCCTTCAAGGCTGGAGTCAACAGGGACTGGGAGAGGGCTGAGTGGAGGCTGGACTGGGAAGCTAAGCTGACATAATTACATCACTCAGCACCAGTGAAAACCTACAGGAGGATCTACCACCTTATCTTGCTGGCAAATGCA
This sequence comes from Artemia franciscana, assembly GCF_032884065.1. NCBI lineage: Eukaryota > Metazoa > Arthropoda > Branchiopoda > Anostraca > Artemiidae > Artemia > Artemia franciscana. The sequence continues at coordinate 25,413,996 of NC_088882.1, read as the reverse complement.
ATTTAAGGTAAAACATAGTGCTTGAAATATATAATATAACACCAACTGTACATAGCAGCTGCTAATATTTTACAATCCCAATCTCCCAGAAGCAGCATTAGATCTACTGCTCCTAGACTTGAATAAGCAAATCCAGGAAAACATATATTAATCTCTTTTTTAGTTCCTGTAGTTTTTTTTTGTCTAGGCCAACTAGAAACATTAGACCTAGCCTATGATTTGCTCTTATTATTTGGGATATTTTTGTCTTAAGAAATGTGGAGATGTATTTTGCCACATTATTGCAGCATTCCATTGGGATAAGATTCATTATTTTACAATTTCAGTTTTTTTTTTCTTGACACTCAGATTTGGTGAAAACAATGGTACAGACAGATGATGCTGTCAAGAAAGTGCAAATAAGAGGAGTAACTTATAATGTCACTAGGTACAATTTCTTTCCTTGTCTTAGAGGAAGAGAGGAGGGATAGGAAAGTAATGAGCTATCTTTTGATGTAGGCTAGACTAGCCTACCTGATATACCAAAGCTCATGGCAAGCTATTTAATAAGCAATTTGCAGCATGGCTTGTAGCCCTCTCTTTAATTTTGATAATTGCAATGTTAAGAGAGAATAAGGGTGGATAAGTAGGTTTATGAATGAAAGCCTCAGGTAGGCTGCTACAAACCAACCACAGGAGTTGTGGTAGACCTAAGCATATTTTCAAGGGGGAAGCTTTTAGCAAACATGTTTGAAAATAGTAAAATTCTAGTTAAGTGACTTCGTGCTATCTCGGAAAGTGGTTAAGTTAGGAGATTGGAACTTTTGGGGGTGGTCTACAGGCTAAAGTATGCCCTATAAATCTATTGGTAAAATTCTAGTTAATTGACTTCTTGCTATCTCAGAAATGGTTTAGATTAAGAAAATGAAACTTTTAGAGATGAATCTACAGACTAAAGTATGTCTTGGGAAGGTATTTTGAAGCAACTACCTCAACTCCTTCTCTCTCTAGAGGGTCCTGACCTTTGATGACCTTTAAAAATATGTGTGTTATAAAAGTGAAACCTTGCAAAATAGATCTTCTGCTTAATTGAAGTACAACAAATTGTTTTCAGCTTCATAACTTTGCTCAATTCCATTTTATAAGGTTTTAAAGATATGCAAATACATTTCCTAAGTTAAAAAAAAGCATTGATATGGCTCAAAATTCTGCTCAAATAACAGGAATTGCATTTTCTGAACTAAAGGCAGAGAAAAAGCAACTAGTAACTGAACATTTAGGTAAAATGTTGTTTTGTCAAAATTTCAATAGGTATAGACCTGTCATGTAGGCAAATTTCAGGGCCCTCTAGAGGAAGAAGGAGTGGAAATGTATTTGTATATCTTTAAGACCTTAGAAATTGGGATTGAGCAAAGTTGTGAAGCTGAAAACAATGTTGTTGTACTTCATTCAAGCAGAAGATCTATTTTGCAAGGTTTCACTTTTATAACACACATATTTTTAAAGGTCATCAAAGGTCAGTGCCCTCTAGAGGGAGAAGGAGTGGAGGAATGTACTTCAGAACACCTTCCCAGGACATACTTTAGCCTGTAGACTCATCCCTGAAAGTTTCATTTTCCTAACCTAACCCCTTTCCAAGATAGCAAGAACTCACTTAACTAGCTTTTTACCGAAAATTCTTCTATATTTTTACACAAATGCACACCTTGGTCTGTGAGGTCAGCTGCACAACCGCTTTCCTGAAAGCAAGTTTTGTATCACTATTTCCCATTTCCTTTGACTTTTCTAGTACAGCGTTGACGGAAATGTAAATAAAATACTGTTTGCCGACAATACAAAACTTGTTTAGTTTGCCAAATTATAAATTCGAAGGATTTATATTTTTCTGATTTTTAGAAGAGGAACATGGAAAATTTTTTAAAACATGGAAAAATATTTTGGCGACCCGCCGGCATCCAGCTGGTATCATAGGTATGGCGACATTCCGCCGGTCTGTCTATATTTACCCTTTTATTTTTGCAGCGAGTTGTCAATTTCGGTGTGCTAAGTAAGCAAACGTGTGGAACAACTTTGTAAAAGTCTACTGATATTGATTTCGTACCAGAAAATTGGAATAAGGGATTACAGACAGAGTAGCAGCCAACAATTGTCGCGATTAGTCTTAACTGTAAACGTTTATTCAGAAAACAAATTAATAGCATTTCGAAAATCAGCCTGAAACCCCCTGAAAATGGAGTCATATTGAAACAAAGATTACACCATTGGAATTGCCATTGCCGAAAACTTTATACAGGATATTTAAAGCCCTACACACTTTGATTAACAAGGAAAATCACTTTTTGCATGGATAGCATTAATGTGTCCTCTGTTTTTTCGTCAATTCTATCTTGCCACTTTTCCTCTTCTTTTTATTTTCGTCACTAAAGCTTAAACCATAACATATAACACTAACGTGGTCTCTTCTTCTATTTAATTACAATGTCATATGTATACACCCTTTTTTTTCAAAAATAAACAACAAAAAAGCGGTGGGTTAAAAATCTAAAAAATCAAATATTTCAAAAGAACACTAGAGAAACTAAAAAAGTAGATAAAAAGAAAAACCCAGCTAAAAATTAACTAAAATGGGGAATTCATTCCAAGTTTAGTGCCAAACTCAAGTCTTGCTCGCTTTTGAAGTCGAAACTTTGACCTGTAATTAATACAAATAAATAGTTTAAAACATACTAACACTTGAACATTTTTTTTCAAATAAGTTTAGAGAGTAACATTAGAGCGTAAAAATGCTGAATGGCATTTTTTTCAGAAGTATTTTAAAAAAGAGAAAATGAAATTGAATTTCGCACTGGTTCCTGACTGATAACATTTTTTAGCCAAGGGGTGTATTTCCAATGCATCAGGAACAGCTAAGGTTTATATTAAAATTGGAATAAGGGCCTACAGACAGAGTAGGTAATGACAATTTTGGGCCCCACCAGAAATTTTACAAAATTTTCTTAAAAAGACTATTTTCTTACCTGTAGCAGTCCTTACGATTTCTTGCAGTAGTTTGATAATATATGGAATTGGTTCACACAGTTAAAAATTTTCTCCTTTACTGGTCTTATTATGCTTTTATATGTCTATTAAGATTATTCAGTTTTAAGGTCTATATCACGTCATTAGCCATAATCTGTCATTTTCTTGGTAATTCCATCCTTGTGCTCTAGTTTCCAGCGTATTTCAGTGCAACATTATTTTTTTTTATATTTAATCATAGGATTAATGATTATTAGTTTTTGTCTTTCAAGTGGTTCAGTATGCCAAAAAATGGCAAAATATTTGGAATTTAGAGGACTATTGCGTTCTTTTCTGTAGAATTTTTCCTCGTTCATGTAACGACCTAAGAATAGCTGCGTTTTTGATCGCCATTTTGCTTAAAATCTGTTTTTTATGGTCGAGAAGTTCATTGTTGCGCTTCTTTCCGTTTTTGCTCGAGTAAAACTCTGAACTGCAACCGGTGATGTCAAACGTCCACGGTGAAAAGCAATAACAGCAAAAACAGCAATTGAACTCAACCACACCCAGTAAATTCGGTAAGTGAATAACTTGTTTTAGGTCAGAAAGATGTCTTATTTTCGATTGGGCCGATTTGGCAAAACTATGAAAATGCGAAGTTAACTGATCATCACATTTTGTCATGGCCATTCCAGAAAACTCACTTGGGTTGGGAAAGAAGATAGGAGTAAGATTAAAATCTTTCGCAAAATTCAACCAAATTGAATACTTTCTTTTTCAAATTTGTGGAAAGATTTTAGATTTTGATTTGGCTCTAACTATAGTTAATAAATCGAAATATCACTACAAGACTTTCTTTCGCTGATTTTGTAAATTGTAGTGCTGAATTTTGGACCTTCTCTACCGGATTTTGGAACTATTATCGAAGTTGGATTGCAATTTTAGACTCTCTAATATTCTGCTGTAACTACTTGTTTTTTCTTCTTCTTGGATTCAATATGATTTTGAACTTTTGCTCAAAACTTTACTAGATTTTAAAAAGCTTTGGATGCTCCCTCCGTTGTGACGCCCCTGCCTGCTAGAATAGAGATAGAATTCAGCATGCAATTGGTTTTATATACATTGTGGCTTCAACTGTTCATATTTTGTCTTAGTTAAGGCCACCTTAGTCTTAGTTTAGTTAGGGTCTAAATATTATAAGGTATTTACAAAACGGTATTGTTTTTGTTTCTCTTCCCCAAACAAACTATCCTTAGGTTCTTCTATGTTCTTCTAAACATGAAGAACAAAATCTGCTTCATTATTGTGAGACACAAGGTCTAAAAGTACGATAGTGTGATTACTGGGTCTTACTGAGTACTATAACAGCTTTCCTAGCACAGTGATTTATATCTGTAATAGCTTATGTTTTTGTTTATTATGTAAATAAAAAAAAAAGTAAAAAAAGTCATGAAAACACAGACACGGAGGTAAGCGAACGCGGCCATTAATTGAATAGCAAGAAATTACAAATTTTGAAAGAGTTGATACTTGTGTCGCCTTTTCCTCAAATTTACGCCAGTCATACTGTATTACATGCCCTCGGAGTCCTAACGGCCATCCAACAGACTGTCAGTTTATTCGGATAAACTGACAGTATAGAGATGTCAGTCTCTATATTCTAGAATATATTCTAATATTCTAGAATAGAATATTTGGCAAAAACACCGCGAGTGTATAACTCCAGGGTGTGTGCTAGCTTAAGTTATAAAGCACAATCTCACTCAATTTCAGAATTTTATTTCTGACCAAGGTATTAGGGGTGGGAGGATTACGAGAAAAAACTTTCAGCCTGAAAGGTTCTTAATGCGCACTAGTAAAAATTTGAACTCAGGTCTGCCTTGGCATTTTTTAACCACATCTTGGAAGGCTCAGACATTTTTCATAAGTTTAAGGTTTTTTTTTGAAAGAAGAGTTTTTCTCAAATTCTAAATCTTTTCAAAAATGAATACATTTCCCCAAGTAATGAGAAATAACAGCACATACTTACCAACTACATGTAGAATTGATCCCTTTTAATGAATCACAGTGAGTACATGTAATCGATATAACAGGAAACACCTACCTTCAAACAAAAACAGGAAAAAAAAACATACTATCTTATGAGCAACTGAAAAAGAACAGACTGATTTGATTGTAATGAAACCCGTTCTCACGCTAGGATCATGCCATAGTTTTCGAGTAGTTATGGGCTTATAAGGGTTACCAACACTGCCAAGTATACATATTCGGTGCCTAATTAGAATTAGATTCCCGAAAGGTTTTAGCATTTGGGATCTTTCGGATACTTACGCACGTTGTTAAAATACATGTAACGGCAATTTATGTTAAAAAGAATATTTTTATGTGCAGTTCCCCGTATTTTGATGGTCATCACTTTGGTCAGGTTGCAGTTTTGACCTTTGGTGCTCGCAAATGACACTCACTTCACTTGGGCGGCAGGTCAGGTCCTTGCTTCAACTTGGCAGCTCACACATGGTCCTTACAAATGGCACTCGATTCGTCCAACTGGAAGCTTGAGCCTTTGGCCTCCGTATAAGAATCATGCCATATACCACGAATCGGTTGCCTCATTTTAAATGGAAATTTAGAATTTTTTCTACTTTGTTTGCAAAAAACTGACCTAATTCACCGTTCTTATAATCTACATTCAAAAATTCGTAACGTTTGGTTCACTATCTTAGGAATGCACTGCACATGTAGATAAGCCCACAACTCAACTTTATATATCGGCTATGGAGATTTAATAGATTTCAAATTATTTCGGCACAGGCGTCCCTCATTTCTGAACATCAATCATTCCTGAATTTCGTTCAAACATCAAAATATTTGAAAGTAAAGGCAAATAGAAACAAATCCATCAAAAACTGCAATTTGAAATGTATAATAATTTTTAAGCATGTGTTTTCACTGAAAACTTGTAATTAGTTTGTTTAACATCACATATTCTTTCCATTCTTCGTTAAGATTTCTGTACACCTTTAATTTTTCAATCCCACTGTGTACTCCACTTCATTTTTCAAAACATCGCATAATTTTTATGTTTAAAATAGAGAATGGTTCGCCAGTGGCATATTCGAAAGTAGAGGGCCGTATGTCTCGGTTGCAGTAGTAGCAGAAATCTAGCAAAAGATTCATTATAATAATTCATCGTAGTCTTAATGAACCATCTGCGATTGATGCTTAGGTTGAAATATACCAAAAATATCTCGCCGTTTGCATCTTGTTGTGTTGCGAAAGCAACACTTTGGTTTTGTCGTTTTTATATATATATATTTTTTTGTTCCTAGCACCCCGATTTCAGCTTATTCCTAGAAAGTAGTAAGGGTCTAACCACTGCAGTTTTTACTGAAAGTGTGGACCTTAGGTCAGATTGATGAATATGACTTCGAATTTTGGAAATCTTCGTAGAACTCTTGCCTGGGGACAAAAAGGATGGGTTTTGCTTGTCCTTGAGGCAGAGCCTATAGTGTGTGAAATGAAGTGGAGTTTTATACCCTATGTCAGAGAGAACTATCTGAAGTTATGCAGTCAAGCTTTCGTTTCACCAAACTATGTTTCTGCTTTCGAGTGGAAAGCTCCGTTCTAGCAGGCAATCAGGCAGGCACCAGTTTCAAACTGAAGATGGACTAAAATCTATAAGTGTTAAATATATACGGCAGTTACCCGGCCCCAGAGCCAACATATCTTCTTTGAGCGATATATAGAAAAATCAACTGAAGCAAAAAAGTGGCATTTTCCTACGGTTCCGAAAGTGCTGCCATCTATTGTTCCAGCCCATTTCACACATTCCTTAGCTAAAAGCTAAGGTATTGGTCTACCGATTAAAAAAACCTAAATATAGACAGAATCTTTTCAATAAGAATGGTTGCAGCGATAACTGCAACCCAGCTAAGAACGAACCCAAGCCGATAGTAGCCGAAACTTAAAAGCGTTTTTTTTTAAAGTCCAGTGATAGATAATTCCTATTTGTGGATGATCCACAGAATGGCAACAATCGTCGCGATTAGTCTTAACTGTGAAAGTTTGTTCAGAAAACAAATTAATAGCATTTTGAAAATCAGCCTGAAACTCCTTGAAAATGGAGTCATATTGAAACGAAAATTACACCATTGGAATTGCCATTGCCGAAAACATTCTACATGACACTTAAAGCCCCACACACTTTGTTCAACAAGGAAAATCATCTTTTGCATGGATAGCATTAATGTGTCCTCTTTTTTTAATTTTTTTTTTATTTTCGTCAATTCTATCTTGCCACTTTTTCTCTTCTTTTTATTTTCGTTACTAAAGTTTAAATCATGATAAATAACAGTAATGTGGCCTCTTTTTCTATTTAATTACAATGTCATATGTATACACCCTTTTTTTCAAAAATAAACAACAACAACTAAAAAAAGCGGTGGGTTAAAAATCTAAAATATCAAATATTTCAAAAGAACACTAGAGAAACTAAGAAAGTAGATAAAAAGAAAAACCCAGCTAAAAATCAACTAAAATGGGGAATTCATTCCAAGTTTAGTGCCAAACTCAAGTCTTGCTCGTTTTTGAAGTCGAAACTTTGACCTGTAATTAATACAAATAAATAGGTTAAAACATACTAACACTTGAATATTTTTGTTCAAATAAGTTTAGAGCGTAACATTTTTTTCAGAAATATCTTAAAAAGAGATAGTGGAATTGAATTTCGCACTGGTTCCTGGCTGATTACATTTTTTTGCCAAGGGGTGTATTTCCAATGCATCAGGAACAGCTAAGGTTAAATTAAAACTTTCAAAAGAAGCCGAGAGAGATCTGTTCTTTAAGTGTCGTCATACGCCAATCCTTAGCTTTCCAATCTAGAGCTGAGGTGGCTTGAAGAAACCAAAACATGGAAAAAGACTACATGCAGCCACGAAACGTACGATGACATCGATAGAAGAGGAAAATATCATTAGAATATAATTAAAAATAAAGAACATGAATACTAAAATATCTGATGGATTTTAACTGCTTCTCTGACTGCTTTATTAATTAAAAAAAGTTTTACAAAAAGAAGACTTAAAAGAAAAGTAAAAATAATTCTAAAACCTAAAACGAGAAGAAAAAATAATATAATAATAAATATCAAAACAAAGATTACCATGAATGAATAAATGCAATTAAAAGAGTGAAATGAAATAAAAATTAAAAAGGATAACAGATGCCTTTATGCATGAACAAACAAATTCCAAAACGACGAAAAATAAAATAAACAATCAAATCCAACTTAAAACGAAAAGCTTAAAACTTAAAAAATTTCACATTCTGAAAAATATTTTACGGAGCGAAGGTACGGATCTTTTAATTTTCTGCCGACGGCCGGGAGAGCAATCCGTGGTTGGGGGCTAATCATCCAGCGCTTCCCGTACTTTCTCCCCAGATTTCTCCAGGTGCCCATTTAGAGCTGGGTTGACTCTGGCTGAGCTTACCGAGTCACACAATTGACCCCCGTTCCAAACCAAAAAATCAGCATCATCAGGGTTCGAAACACTGTCCTCAGGAATTCAAGTGTAGCGCGCTAGCCACTCGACTTGACAATAAATAAGAGTAAGACTACCGACCCTCTAAATCTTTTGTAATCTAAATTCAAATATTCGACAAAAAACTCCTTTTTGTTGTTTGATAAAAAGTCAATAGTTTTTTAGGGAATCAAATTTTCTTTTTAATTTTAGCTTGTATTTTGGGGCCCGATTGTCCAAGGAATTAAGGATTCAAGTCTTGAATTAATAAGAAAAATTATTCTTTTTATCACCCTAATTTTACCAGTGACTTATTGTTTTACGTTTCAAGTAGCTCAGGAATAACTACTCAATAATGCTTTTGGTCCTGTATATGTCCCCATTTTTAAAAGAACTAATATTCTTTCTCTATTTTACTTCTGTATTGGTGTCCCCTTAGCCCAAGGGCTTAAGGTGACTAGAGAAAAGAAATTTTTTACCCTTTTCAGGCCCCATTTAAGGGAGTCCAGTGCCCCGACCATTTTTTTAATAAACTAGGTTCCTCCTGGGTGTAAGTTTCGAACTGGACAGGGAATTTTTTTTTTCATTACCAACTCTCCGAATGTCCTGGGAACTTTCGAAAAGATGGCTATCTCTAAGTTTCAATGGATGCCTTGTTTTTTTTGAAAGAGGGAGGGGATAGCAAAGGAAACTCTTGAGGAAGCTGACTGTCCTTGAATAATTTCTGATCTTTCAAAGAGCAATAGAACTTTTAATTTCCAATCGAAAGAGCCCCCCTCACAAGATTTTAGAACCATCTCATACATACGAGACGGCCTGAAAAAAAAACATGAAGGCACATGGCTCTTTACTATAGTGAACACTGGAGTGTTGTCTCTGAAAATAGTTTTTATTGATTGTAAAAGTACTGAGGCTAGGTCCAATAAATGTACACAAATATACTTGTGATGTATTTACTTCTTTAATAAGCTTTTATTTTTTATTCTTTTTAATTAAAACAAAAAGACCGAAAAAGAAAAATTAGCATCTTTATTTCAGCTTCCATATTTAACTTTACGATTTTTTGGCAACATTGGACCAATTTTCTAACAGATGAACTAAAGTTTCCTCTCTTGTTCTTTTCCCACCTTTTCGGTGAACACTTCATCTAGCAGAGCCAACTGAGTTCACTGGGCACTACAATTTATTTCAAAATGACTAAGATGAAATATTCAGTTTGATTATCCTGTAATAAGTTGAAAAATCCTTTTACTATTCTTAGTCAACAATACTCCAAGTCTTTTTTTAGTGTTTTAAAAAAAATATTGTAACAATTAAATTTTTTTTTACCATTCCCCTTTCTAGCATTAAGATATGTTATAAGAGGTTAGCAGGATTTCAGTTTTTTACGAGCATGAATTACTAAAACTAAGATAAATTATTAGATCATTTCAAACTAACTGCCTGGTTAAATTTTTTATTTATTTAGGCTGAATTCTTGGGGTCATATAACATTCGTCAAACTTAGCTTTAATTCTGATTTGAAAAATATTGGTGAAGTCCCATTCACGATGAGATTTTGCTAGTCCTGAGGTTTAGTTAGCACTAATTTGAGCCAATTAGATTTTCCATACATTTTCCCATTGGTTGAAAAATCTTGTGAAAAATTTTGATTGGCTTAAATAGAACTAGCTAAATCCCGAAGAAAACGAAGAAAAATGTGAAAAAACCGACCTGACTTCATTCCGTTTGATGGCTTCATTAAAAGCTATTAAAACCAATGGCCAAATAAAAGCAATTAACCAGATGGACAGGGGTATGACACTAAAAGACGGTTTGTACATTGTATCTTCATTCTCCAAATCATATAAAGTTAGGCTCATATAAATGCCGTGGAACAACAAACTGAAATAAAAAATTGAGTTAAAATTTTCTGACGAGGTGTTGCTAATGTTCTCCACACCGTCTTCATCCAAACAGTCCATTCTCTATCTAAAAAAGAGCTTTGCGAGTAATTTTCAAAGAAGGAAAAGTTTCATACTCTTTTCTTCTAAAAACCAAGGTTAGAAACATTTGAGTTTAGGAAAGGTAAGTTGCGCCTCCGTTTATCAAAAAATACAACACAAAACTCTCACACGGAAAACATTTTCCCCAAAAGACACTCCCCACCTAAACCAAGCCCATTCTGGGATGTCTCTTAGCCTGTTTCTATTTTGTCCCCCATTCACCGCTTGACTTCAAGATAAAAAAGAAAAAGAAAAAAAAGCGTCTTATATTACAGAAAATATGTACAAAATGTCTAACTAATTTTTTACTTGTTATTTTTTTTACCTTCACTTTTCTCCTCCTTCATTATGTTTTTAATAACCCTTTTTAATTTACTAGTTTTTTTTGACATGACATGGCCTGTATATGTATATACATTTGAAGCGCAAACCCATGAAGATAAAGGGTTATATATCATTAGTCTTGAGAATTTTCTACATAGATGCCCTAGCTTTGCCCTTCAATCTGACTACCTGTCTTAGCCTTTTCCTCCAATTAGCCAAGGCTCTAAACTTTTTCATCACAGTCCAAAAACTTGATTTCATTTAAAAATTTTACAAAATTCTGAACAGGCTTATGTCAGCTTAGGCTCTCACTCAGATTATCTGTCTTGGTCTTATTTTACAATTAGTCATGGCTCTTAACTTTCTGATATGAAAGACTGAATTTTCGTCTAATTGTTTGCAGTAAAGTATATTATTTTACCTTAAGGATTTTGACCTTTTTTAAACAAAACAGTTGAAAGTCCACCTTAAGGGAATCAAATGTTTATAAATTAAAAAAAAAAAAAAAAAAAAAAAAAAAAAATCACCAGACTAATCTGAAATGCAAATTGACGCAACTATTTTTATTCTATATTTGTTTTTTTATTAAATAACGTCTTTCAGATTGTCTTCACTTCAATAAGTCTCATCCGCAATTTTTACAATTTTATTTGTGAAGCCAACAGATTACTAATCTAGTCAATTAGATTACCCCCCAGTCAATCTAGTCAATTCATCCCCCAGAACCATAAAGAACTCGAAGAGCCTGAGAGTGAATCAGAATTTCTTTGTAAGTTGGCCCCTAAAAACACAGGAAACGCAATATCATATCCCAAATCTGTAAATCATAATGGTACAATTCATATGAAAAGATGCCACAATTTTATTGTTACTCTGAACATTTTTTTCACATTTTTCTTTTGTTTTTCACAACAACTATAAGAGAAGCATCATATTAGCCACCCCATTTTCTTTTTATTGCCAACGGTTTAATATATTAAAGAGATTTTTAATATTAATTGGGAAAATTACCAGAAAATTTAACGATTTTTCCTATACGATTTATAAATAAATTGTTTAGGTCAATCGTTCTTCAAGAAGTCAGTTATTGGGATGTATATTAAGAAAATACCTAAATTTAATTTTGTAAATAGTCGAGCTTATGGCCAACTAATTCTAACCATTCTTAGTATTCCAAGAGCTAACTTCAAAAAAACCTACCAGCGAATCTAGCAAAATCTTGTGAATCTACCTTCAGTAGGGAAAGTAGAACTCTTGAGAACCTCCCCCTCCAATCCTCACAACCTCCTTATCCTAAAACCTCCTTATCCTCATTCAATATGAAAACAAATAAAAACAACGTAAGAAAATTTCTTTTACAACTTCGACTAAATTACTTTTATAGCTTCAATGTAGCACTTCTGATTGGTTGCCAAGTTTCAATTTATATAATTTTTAGTTTATATATAAAATATTGGTTTCTTTTTATCATTTATAAATAACGACGAGGATTACTCAGGCTTCCCCCTCATTAAAAAAACAAGAAGTTATGCAGAATTAGGACTTTTTGCATTGACCCTGTCTTCACCAGAAGAACCCATTCAAAACAATTTCCCTTTTTTATTGTTACATATATTGCAGCAATCTTAAACTAGTTAAAGTTACGTTCTGGTATATCAAATTAAAATATGAAAAGAGTTGGCTGGCCACAAAGGCTCCCTGGTCACCGTCTAATCACTATCTTCGCAAAAGCCCCTAGTCACTGCCTTCGCAGAAATCCTTTAATCCACAACTATTTATTTTGTATCCTTGTATATATTGTAACAATCATAATTTACTTAGTGTCAGTTTTCTACATAAATTATTTACTGTCTGAAGTATCTACTTTATACAAAGAATGCGATGTTTTTACTTACTAAGCAAATGTTCAAGTATCCTGGAATGGGAAGGGGGATCCTATCAACACAAATTCCATATTTGTTTACCGAAGAACTTTACAAACCACTTATAATTTCAGCTTTTCAACATTTGAAATTGAAGAGCCCAGCACACTACTGGCAACTCAGCAAAAATTGGAATCTTATTGTTGAGTCTCAATTTGATAATGTTTCTATCACAGACCCCTCCCTTTTTTGTCGTAAATGAATTAATCACTAATTAAAAAAGAGGAGGCCTTGCAGTAAAATGTGCAAGCATGTAAAAGTTACTACCTCAAAATACTCCTAAAAAAAATTTATATCGAACATTTTATGGCTTTTGGAAAAGACAAACAGATTTCATTCGTGAGATATCCCCTAAAACTCGCCATTCTTCTTTAGATCATGGCTTCCCACCTAAGCTTGCGATTAATTCCTTTTTAGTTCTTGCTTCACTATTCCATTGTAAAAATTAGAAGAAAAAAATGTTCTCTCGCTTCAAAGCCTGTTATGATCAATGAGGTTTCCTATCATAAAAGCATCCTTTCTTTTTTCCCATTCATTAGCTTTTAATGTATTTAGGTCCTTTTTCGCTAATCATTACTGTTTTCTTTTTGTAATTTTCTGGTCTTTTGACAGTCAAAATGAACATCATCTCTTTTAAAGTTTGTGATTTTTTTTTTTATCCGATGTTACATTCCACCTTATTGCTATAGCAGGTTGGGTTCACTAACATTGAGAAAAAATGTGCTTTAGTGTAGATCAATATATATTAAGTCAGCCATAGACATAAATTTTTACTGTCTCACGAATTTCAAAATGGCAATTAAGGTTACAGGATATAGAATTGAAACACAAATCCCTCCCCCTCTCTCTCTCTCTTTCTATGTGAAAAAAAGGCAACTGATAAATAAAAGAGTTATCAACCTGATGATGGAAAGTGTTACACAGAGAATGTTTAAAAAATAAACGCCACCTATCTATTTTTAACTTGTCCTATGTCCTTCCATTCCACTGAGCTATGTTACCATTCTAAGCACAAATAACATTGAATTACTAATCAAAGACTTGACCAGAAATGTCTTTTTTAATTGTTTCTCGTAAACTCTAATCAAAGTTAAACTGAACATACTTACACAAGGGTACTCATCAAGATCCACAAGCCATTGCAGAGAGGACTTTTTTGCCAAAAATGTTTGTCACGACACACAAAAGATGAAGAAATGACAACAATGTAGAGAACGAAGAAAAAGCATGCATAATGCTGTGCTTTGAACCAGGCAAGCTCCAGTTCAGGCTGACTCCAGTTATCCGGAACGGAATTACCTTTCTCTAGTGGATATACGTAAATACACTGTTCGTAGGTAACGTTTGGTGCTAGTGTGCGAGATTTCTGAAAAATAGAAAAACTTTTATATTACATAAAAAAATACATTACAATTTCGTTTTTTAAAGCTCTGATTATTTTAGTTATACTACATGTATCAAATCACTCAACATTTTTTATTTTTATCGAAGGTTCTCATTCTCATTAATAAGTGCAGTTGTATGTTTGGTAAGTTATACAGTACTTAAATGTACCTCCGGAACCTCTCCCTACTAGTACTAGGATTCCCAGGGAAAACTATTTAGGTTTATTTTCACATTTCTTGTTACTACTAGCGGTCTTGGATAAGTTCCCTTTCACACATGAGAATTGTGAACCATTTGGGGGTGTGTGAAATTAAATCTAACGGAAATTTAATATTACTTTGAAACTTTCGAGTTAAGAAAATCTAATTAAATTGAGAAAATCAAGAAATATTGATTGTAACGATCTCAAAGCTTTGCTGATGCTGCTGATGAGGCTAACATTTGTTGCACAAACATTCTTACCGCAACTTCTTGAAATCTACTCCAGTTTTCTCTACACCCACCCCCGCACCCGGAAGTATGGGTCACTGACGTAAACCCTTTAGGTTGTGCTATTACAAACTTCTTCAAATGGGATGTGTATGTTCAGATTTTTAATCTAACAAGTCCAATGCTTTGTTCTCTGTAATTTTTAAACAATATCCAAGAGCCCCGGGACATCTGCGCTCCAAGCTTACTTGTCCTTTGCCAGACCACTATTGGGATACGCCTGTCCGGACTGATCCCCTGTCTTTCAAAAGAACTTAGCAATAAAGCTGCATATATTCGGAGGCACAACATAGGAGTATATATGAGGATGGCAAAATACCTTATTACTAACTCCTTGAAACTAAATACCTTACTGCACTGAACTTTGTCTGTGTTTTGCCAAGTTGAACTCGACTGACATCCGTACCGAGTCTCCTCTCGATTTGACTTTATATTCCTCCGAACCCCACCTTGTCTGTCAATGCTTAACTTTCAGTTTTGCTGTTATTTGTTCTGTTAGTTTTATTTTCTCTCCTATGATTTGAAATATGGATTAAATTCATTATAGCTTGTAATAATATTTTTATTATGAAAATATAAGTCACAATTTATTCCAATGAATGGTACTTTTCGTAATGCATATTTTAAAATCTTCAATGTTAAATCAAAAACTTTGGATGGTATATAGATGAGAATACTGTTGCCAGCCAAAGCAGAAGCTATTCAAGGGCCATCAAGAAAAGGTTTAGAAAGATATTCGGGAAATTGAAGTTACTTCAAATTTTATGTATCAAGCGCAAGAAATAATAAATTGTAAAAATCCCTGGTGGCTTTGGTTACCAAATCCTCTGATGCGAACTGTAGGAATAAAAACTAACTTAACATCAGTAGCAAAAGCATATCTTCGCAAAGATTTGAAAATACTTGAGTGCCGAAGGCCATAAGTTGAGAAAACTGGAATAGTCCTATTCAATTATGACTGGGTTATTAAACTACTATGGGAGGCAAGAAGACTTGTAATTTTAGTAAAAATGTTTGGTAAGTGTCTGACTATTTCATCTGAAAGGCTTTAGTTACATCAGTTTAAATTCTATAAGAACCTGTGGGCAAAAGTTTTACTAATTATATTGATTTTTTTTTGTAAAGTCAGAGGGAAGAGTCATTCCGAAAGAGGTATTGGGAAGGATAACATGTGTTGTCCAGTGATGGGGGGGCTTCGAAAAACTGAAGCAAGGCGTATTTAAACCCCGTGTAAGTCATTAGCAGTCTTAGAAGAGGATTCAGGGAGGCAAACGGCAGATCCACTTTTCCTCGAAATCCTGGAATAAATAAACTGGAAGAACTTTGCTGGACGAACTAAAGTAACCAAGTGCTAGGTCAGTAAGACAGCAAGATACGCGTTATGAGTTTATCATATTACTAGCAGATGTTGTCGAACTTGAGGTTGTAAAGAGACTAAAATTATATAGCAAATGAATGTTCGACTAAATTTTTTAAATATAAGACAAGGGATGTGATATTTACATCAGTTTCCCATGAACCTCACTTTGAAATTCTTCAGTGGAACCATCAGGATGTAATAGGAGAGGTCGTCCAAAGAACACCCTATATTCGTTGTAGTAGCTAGATCTCTGTAATCTTTACAAGTTTTTGCGAAGTGTATTAGTGTGAGTGGAAACATGTGCTGATAGCAGATAATAAAACTGGAGAGATATGACCGAGGTGACTAGAGCCATAGAACGATAGATGGTCTTCATCCCCTCTAGATTATCTATATACTACCAGTAGCCTAAGTGGTAACAATTTCTATGGAGACAAAAGGTAACGCCAGGACAGATGAAAACGTTATTTTATTGTGTTATGTTGAGACTCCCCTTTGTCATGTTTGTGGTATAAATGAAAGGGTATATATACCCTTCAAGAGTGGAAACTGGCACTAATGTTGACAAAAAATCACCAATACCATCTAACATTTGTCGTTTCTTGACGATTTTCTAAGATTCGCAATAGTTTTTCTTTCAGAAATTTATATCAGGCATTTATTGCCACCCTAATTTTGCCAATTGCACTAATTACATTAATTTTGCCATGTTATTATACAAAAAGATACCAAGAAACACCAAATGCCAGATGGTGTTGGTGACTCTGTTTGCTCACACTAGCGCAAGTTTCCACTTGTGTAAGTTACCCATACTCTATGGTATAAATTCTAAAGAAATTTTAGGATTCTTTTTAGTCGATTCTTTTTAGTCAAGTATTTTCAATGAAGGAGTATATGATGTCCGCATCTTTATTGGTCAAACGTAATAATCAATTACACAGAAAACAGCTTAAAGCAGTAGACTAACAAAGATGTTCAAATTTCGTAAAGGGTCAAACCTCACTTTCTCAATAGGAAAGTTGATGGCTTGATTTTGGTCTTTCTAATACAGCACATTTTTTTTGTCTTTCAATATAAAAATAGATATAGAAACATATAGCACTGATCGTTATTATCCTTTTTTGTAAAAAATGAGATCAGCCCTATTTTCCTTCATTAAGTTGGTCCTCTATTAACAGATATTTTATACTAGCCGAAAATGGTTTCTTTCCAAGAAAATACAATTTGTAGTTTTGTACGTGTCATATCTTATCTGGCACGTACCCATGTACCTAGAAAAGTTATTTTGGGGATACAAAAAGATGAAATACATTGACAATATACTAAATTATTGCAAAAATAATATACATCTTAAGATCTAAGCAGGGGGCAAGAACCCCAGGCATCCCTCCCACCCCACCTATATGCCTGCATCCTCTCTTAAAAAATCGCCGTATTAGAGCTTCTTTTCTTTCTTATTATTGTGCCAACTCCAGTCTCCTCTTAACTTCCTCTCCTCAACAGTACCTAACTAAGTAAGAGTAACTAACTCTCCTCTAACAGTAACTAACTCTCCTCTAACAGTAACTAACTCTCCTCTAACAGTAACTAACTCTCCGCTAACAGTAACTAACTATCCTCTAACAGTAACTATTTCTCCTCTAACAGTAACTAAATCTCCTCAACAGTATCTAACTAAGTAACAGTAACTACCTCTCCTCTAACAGTAACTAACTCTCCTCTAACAGTAACTAACACTCCTCAACAATATCTAACTAAGTACCAGTAACTAACGCTCCTCAACAGTATCTAACTAAGTAATAGTAGCTAATTTTCCTCAATCAGTAACTAACGCTCCTCAGCAGTATCTAGATATGTTTTAAATTTTCATTTTTCGCTTTGGTCCCATTTGATTTAGTATTGCTTCGGTTATATATTGATTTATTTCTATTTTTTTTAGAACATTAAAATTGCAATTTTATTGGGTTTTTGTTACCTTTATTATTTAAAGAAACGCTTAAATGAACCACTAAAAAAGTTACAACTTTAAACCACGACTAGATTCTTAAGAGAAGAAGGGGGGGGGGTCAAATCAATGAAACGTCTTTTATAGCTTTTTAACTATAAAATTCCCAAAGAATGGGTATTTTAAGGGAGTTTTTCGTATTCCAAGAGTGAGGTTGAAAACCCAGTACCTCCACCCCACTTCAGATCAAAAACTGCGTAACTTAAAGATAACATTCAAATTGATCGTATCAGAACCCGTCAATACATAATTTTCAAAACTGCGTGCTCACTCTCACTAAGAAAAGAAAATACGAGAAAAAAAATGGTATCTTACCAGAACAATATCCCAGCAGAACCCCATAGTACACAGAGCATACAGAAGAACTACGATGAGCATAGACGGTAAAAATTTTCCACAATAGCACCATAAAATGAAGCCAATTAACTGAAAGAGAAAATTTAATCATGGTCTACATTAACGATGTTTTTTTTTTTTTTTTTTTTTTTTTTTTTTTTTTTTTTTTTTTTTTTTTTTTTTTTTTTTTTTTTAAGGCCTTCTCACCAAATGGATATTATAGGAGTAGAAATGAATATATGGATATTATAAGAGTAGAAATGAATATATATATATATATATTCATTTCTACTCTTATATATATATATATATATATATATATATATATATATATATATATATATATATATATATATATATATATATATATATATATATATATATATATATATATATATATTCATATGTAGTACCGGGTCCCGTCACTCGGCAGGCTTCTATATATGGATTCTCACGGTGACTTGTCTTCTAAACGCAGACAATTGTGTTAAATTAGAAGTAGTACCTTTGTAAAATTACATATTTTTTGTTGGACCTTTAACTTTTGCCTCGGCTTGTCTTCTGTTATTATGAAAGACATATCGCCGAGCCTTTGTTTCTTTTGATTGTTCGGGTGGTGGGACAAATACTTCTTTTTCTTCCAACGATTTATCTAGTCCAGATTTTTGATTTTAAAAGTTATGTTAGGCATTGATGACCACCTTCGTTTCTTCTACTAGTTCAGGTGGTGGGATAAAAAACTTCTTCTTTTGCCTCGGCTTGTCTTTTGTCATTATGAAAGACATATCACCGAACCTTTGTTTCTTTTAATTGTTTAGATGGTGGAAAGAAACTTCTTTTTCTTCCAATGATTTATATAATCCAGGCTTTTGATTTTCAAAGGTATGGTAGGCATTGATGACCTTATCCATGTAAGAATCCGAAATTTCATCATTACCTGTAGCTTTGCTATTATAGTTTACACGAAGAACATTAGTTAGTGTCAAAATATTTTGGATTAAGGCCGTCCAGACGATGCACCCTTATTTTTATAAAAAAAGATAACTACCAAAAATGTGCTTCTTTGAGTGGAGAGAACCCTCCGTGTTGGGCAAGGCCTTGGCAACAATTCTAACAAAATAAAAAGCGTTCTTATTTTCTATCAATATACTTTATTTGTAGTTTTCCACAAGGATTTGACATAAAGTAAAATTTCTTTTTGGCTATTGAATAACGAGAGGGATTCCCCTTCTTGGGCAAATCCTCGGTAAGAATTCAAACGGAATAAAGAGACAAAAAGTTTGGGCTCAGTATTTCAGCTAATGATAATTTTTAGAAGCATTCAATTTTAAAATACATTTTTCTTAAATCTAATCGGCCTTTAATTTGTTTTATGGAATTAACAGACAGACCCGTACCAGTAGAACAAGGAAAGCCAATGGTGTAAAAAGTAAGAGGAAGATGGAATAAAAGTATGGAAACACAAAATGAAATATATAATGGCGAAAATGTGTATGCAGACAAATAAGAAGTGGAATTAGGGTAAAACAAGAAAGGTTGGACTTTAGTGCAATAAAGAAAGATCTAAACAGATAAGATATAACATAAGACAAAAAACAAAAAAAAACAAAGACAAGGCAATTTTGCACATATTTCGGCCGAGACCTACACTCAGACGTTTCCAGGGCAAAAAAAGTAAATAAAAGTGAAACTAAAGAGACAGGTATATTTAGAAAGAAAGAAAAAAAGAAAACAAAAAATTACCTACTCCTATAATCAGTAATAAGCGGATGAATAATATGTATAATAAACCCTAATGTTAAATAGAAGATCACACATTCCTTTTGGAATTTATTCTACGTAAGGGTTCTCTGCGTGCTAATCTCTTTTCAGGTTTTGAAGCATGAAAATTTCTATTAGATTAAAAAATTTTCAATGTAAGTTTCAACTCATCTTAATTCATTCTTCACTTGGAATTTTATTTTTCTGACGGTTGTTTTTTTATTCGAGGGTTGATTTTATTTTATAGGTGATGATCACCATACTTTTCAAGGATGAATTAAAGGTAATTGGTTATTTCTTGTCTTAAAAAAAATATTGTCTCTAAAAAACTGTCGTCTATGGTACTGGCTACGCCCCCCCATATGGTTATTAGTTTTCTAGTTATTCCATGAGACCACTCAAACCTTAAAGCCTCATATGCCCCTAGCCAACTTTGTTCTATCTGTTGTTGTTTCTTCCAAGCAATGGTTGTATCTGTTGAATTCACCTTATAACGAATCAACAGAATAGTTTTCTGGTATAATATCCCAAGAGAGAAAGTTTCATGAGGAAGTAGGGCGTAAGACAAATTTATGCTTCAAGGACTTGTGGGGTGTCATACGGGTAGTCCGATCATACCATGTTTCTACATGTTTGCCGTATAGTGGTGCCCAGTCTTTTATCCAAAAAATGAGTATTTTTATAGGAATTACCTCTTTGGACAAGTTTTTTGGCAGCTTTTCAGTAGGAACTTTCAAAATATCTGGATCTGTTGGTAAACCCATCAAAGAGACGGAAAGTAACGGAACAACAACAAAACACAGCCAAAGTCCTTGACCTGAAAAATTTAACACTTAATTCAAGGTACCAGGTAAATGGCTCTACAAAGGTAATAATAAAGGTAATACAAAGGTACTAGGTAAATGGCTCTACATTTCTACAATAAAATAAAGAATATTGAGTATTCGACACTTATATTATTAAAACGGCCTAACTGATTATCTTTAAAGGGTTGCATATTCCTTTTCCAATAACTGAATGGGAAAGATTCCTCGGTTTCGAAAATTAATCTATTTTTGATTAAATATATAAAAAAAACTACAAAAAAGCGTATTCAAATGAAAATGAAGAACGCAATTAAACTCCGTTCTGGGCTGAAATATATGAAATTTTGCTTTCTTGTAACTTTGAAATTTTGGATTTGCAAAATAATTTTTAGCACTAACAGACACGAAAGGATCTACAAGATTATAAACAATTCATTAGTTTGAAATGTGGAAAATAATTATCTAAGTTTAAACAACCTGACTCTCCCTCTCTCTACTGTCATCGTCTCTTTGTCATCAGTATCGACTTTCATTATTGATTATTAATTATTTATTTGTTCAATCATTATGAAATATTTTAAATTAATTATCATTCAATTACTTTATATGCTTATCGTAAAATAACTAAAAATGATTGCGCAACTATAACTAAGCAAATAATTATAATTTAGTTTATCACGAAATTCATTCTACCGTTAAAATTATTAACTAGATTCTTAAGAGTAAATTGGACTGAACACAAATCTCGATTAAATGCACAATTTGGAAAAAGATATAATTCATTTTAACTACAACTATTAATATTTAAACACACTACAGCACAGTTTTATCTAGTAAAAGTCTCGCCATCAGGCCAATAGAGTTATACAGACCGTTCTCCCACCCAAACCTGTTCAAAGCTTCACTTTTTACTCCTTCCCATGAGGTTTCAACTTCATTTGATCCTTTGATCACGATGTTTTGGCGCTGTATAGAAAAAAAAACTATCTAATGTTCAAAAGTCAAAGGGCCTACATCTACTTTCTGGAACGGAAGAGGGGGGAGAGGCAAGAAAACTTTGATATTTTTTTGTAGTACTTCTTGTTTACTGTTATCACTGATCAAATGGGCGAAGGAGCATCGTGTTTGGTTATGTGATAACCTAACTTATCTTCTTAAATTAATTACTGCAATTAATTTTAATAGTAGATATTTGGTCATTTAGGACTACTTTCAAAATAATTCCAGAGTGATCGAGATTTAAAAAAAGTATGCAATTCATCAATAAATGCGAAGCTGGGAGGAGGCTAAGACTCCAAAGAACCACCTCTAATTATACAAAACAAACACTTTTGTACAGCCTCAATTGAAACAAGACTCAGAATAACCCCCCTTCTCCCTTATGACAAAGAATACCTCTTGTAACTCTGCCAAGAAATAAGCTATCTATATCTACCACCCTTACCCTTGGGGCTGCAGACATCAAGTTCCTTCTGGTAATATTTCGTTTAAATTTTCAACCACCGTTAAAATGGGTACGCATTGAGAAGGTGTAAAAAGGGATGCTTTGAATAGATTGGGATGGAGGAGGAGCGTGCGTAGCTGTGTTGGCCTCAGGCAGCTTGGTGCTGCAGTGAGTTGTAATTATTAGTAGTAGTTTGTTACAATCTAAAGCTTAAAATCTTAAAGATTTTGTCTGATGCCGTGTTAGTCCGATGAGGTGGGGGAGGGGAGGGCAAGAAAGGTACAAAAGGAAACCACAAAGTCTGGTGAAAACCAATCACCATTTGTCAAAAATATAGTTGGTGTCTTTAGATTGAGCTATTCTTCTATGCTTCAAAACTATGCAATCATCAAGCTTAGGTCCTTAAATACATACTTTGATCAAAATCAAACACGATTCATTAATGCTCTGCTCTTTGATTCGAGACATTCACACTACAATCTTAATGATAAAAATTCAATCATATCCGATCTTCCAATCTTGTTGTGACATATCCAATCTTCTAGTGGAAGATTTCTACGAAGAATGAGCTATTTACACAATTTGGGACCTTACCCCTAAGGCTACATTTATCACATCATCTCCTGAAGCACATTTTGATTTTTGACTAAACTGTTTTACAAATTTCAATCTGATGCCAGGTGAGTTTCGACGGCACCAAGGAAACATGGGGCGGTGAAAGGGCGTCATATTGTCCTTAGTTCTGGCTATTAAATTTTTTTTTATTACTTTAAAAGAAGAGTTGTGACAAAGAGTGAGATTTAAGCATCAAGAGTGGGGTATCACAGAGGGGGCAGCCCCTTTCATATATGGAATAATTTCAGTTCGTAAAGGTTTAATGCTGCTCCTTACTTTCGTAGGAAAAACTAGTTTGAAATAAATTTAGTTTCTGATGATTTTTCAAATAATCCTGGAGAATCCATGATACACCACACAGTAGAAAATATCAGGGCACCACAGGTGCCGTGATATTTTCATTTAACTATTTTCTGGAGGTTGCAGCAACCCTCATGTATGGAATAATTTATTTCATTTCAAGTTTTAATCTTACTCCTTACTTCCAATTGATTTTTTAAATTTAATTTGTCACTATTTTTCAAATAATGCCAGGAAATCCCCATCCTTTGGTTTAAATTTCCCCTAGGAAGTTCCCCCACAAACTCTCTTCCCATGGAAAACTCTTCCCACGGAAAACTCTTCCCGTGGAAAATTCCCTTACTTACAAAATCCCATTCTAAAAATTCCAAGAAAATCCTACCTCAAAATCACTCAAATTGGGGTAGTTAGTCGTGATTTCTTGGCATAGTAGAAAAAATAACATACTCAAGAATAACCATAATCAGCCTTAACAAAGACAGGTTCTCCACATAATCATATAGAAGGCATAAAGCCATGATTGAAGAAAATAGCACCCGATACCCATACTCCCGATACCGATATGCTTGATACCAATACGCCCGTTATCACTTACAGTCCCTTCCAGGGGGAATCTGGAGGGTCATATGATCGTCAAAAGAATAGTTATTAGATCTTTTAACTATGCTGAACGAAATTATTATCTCGAAATTTTGTTCGGACGAACTTGGGAGGAAGGGACCGGGGTAGGGGTTGGCTGTCCTCCAATCTCTTTGGTCACTGAAAAGGGGACCTACAAATTTTAATTTCCTTTCACATGAGCCTTCTCCCGATCTTCTAGGACCATTGGTTCGGTACGATCGCCCCTAAAAAAAACACATCCGTGATCTTCCTTCTCGCAAAAAACACCAAATTCCAAATTTTTGGAGATGGAGACTCAAAACCTCCACAGTAGGATTCCCTGATACGCTGAATCTGATTGTGATTTCCATTAAAATTCCTTGTCTTTTAAGGGGTGTTCTCCCCCTTTTTCGAAAGTCAGGCAAATTTCCTCAGGTTCGCATCCTTTGATGGGTAACACTAAACTTAACGAATCTTACACATTTAGAATCAGCATAATAAGCCAAATATTTTGATGTACCTACTGATTGCAAAGTTTTTATTTTGCAGTCTCGGTTACTATTGAGCCAGGTCGCTCCTTACTTATAGTTCGATACCACGCACTGTTTGACCACAGAAAAAAATTAACGAGAGACATACCGCTCTTTACTAAGTCAAAGCTAACTGCAGACTTCTTTTCCTGCCCATTTGTTAAACCTTATTCATGGCCAGCTTAAAAATAAAAATTATTTTATTTTTAGTTACAATTACTTGTTTCCCTTCAGATTATCAGATTAAGAGCTTATTACAAGGGCTAGTTTATAACCTTTATTAATAAAAAGCAAATACAACTAAACAAAAGAAACAAGAAGTATCAAAAGGGCACACTTAAAAACAGAATTGATGAATCAGAGACGTACCAAAGCGCCTAGACAAGGTGTGAAGGGCTGTCTGAGTTGTGGAATGAATGTTTTGAAGTGAGTTAATTGAGCGAATGTCTGAGAGGAATATGTGTGCTATCACACGTAAGAGTAGCACACGAGGGAACATTAAACAGTGCTCCCTCGAGAGCAAATTCTTGTTGCTCTGGCGAGCAATAGGGGTTGAATTGAAACGTTAATATTGAAAAAAAAATATTAAATTAGTTGTGTTGAAAATGATAATAATGAACATTACTAGCATATATTGTCGAGGCTTGTTTTGACTAATGTTTTTTTTTTGTCTTTTGATTACACTTTTAGGAGTAAAAATATCATTTAGAATCCTTAGGACTTACGCGAATTTCAAACATACACTTCACTGACGGTGAATTCATACATCTTTACCAGTGGCGGTTCTAAGTCTGGCAGAGGGGGGGGGGGCTCACCCCCAGTTTTTCAGACATCTTACATTAAATTACTTTTATTTTGTTATTTTTACACTTCTATTAAGGGAACTAATTGACTAAAAAAATTCACAAAAGCATTTCGTATACCTTGCACCCCCCCCCAGTTTATGAGGCCTAAAACCATTACTGATATTTACCCTAGATAAAAACCGATGATTCTGAGGCCAATTTGACGAATTCGTTGAACAAGGATTAGAGATGTCAGAAAGCATATTCAATACTGGTTTTCATTTTAATTCACCATTTGTTTGGTGTTACATCTTCGTCGGATTAGACACAGTTTACAGGATTGAACGACACATTAATCATACCAGTAGGCTAGTTCACCTTACCAAACTGCCGAATCGTAAAATCACGACGAAACACCAAGCCTATATCAATTCTAAAGTTCCTCGACGAGAGAAAGGTTAGATTCATTGATAATAAAAAGACCTTTTTTGAATTTACAGATTCATACGGTAAGAGCATATTTGGTACGTAAAGACCTCACCCTAAAATAAACCCCCAGACCAAACTAGCTTGTTTTATTTCTGTAAAAAAAAGGTTAAGGTTACTTACCTGAGCTCAAAATTGGAGGAAGCATAACAAGTGCAGAGATTATGTGCATGAACGTAATTGAACAACAGCAACAAGTCCAAAACTGCATCACGTTTTGAAAACAGGAGATAAGATGCCTGGACTGGAAGAAGGAAAACATCAAGACCGGTCAAAAGTATATTAACTATGTGAATAAGTAACCGGAGCTTTACGATGGATCTACCCATCTTGAATCAGAAGTAGTATTATTACTTAAATATTATATTAAAAAAATCATTATAAACTAAGAAAAAACTATCTCGTTAGGACAAAACCAAAGTTTGATTAGACTTCCATCATAGATCATCTTCAAGCTTCTGAAATTCGTTACATTCATCTTTGCGACTGAATATTTTCATGATATTATTGCTTATGGACCAAAAAAGGGAACTGGTACAGAATTTTCTTCTTAAAGTCACTCATGACTAAGGGAGCATCGATAGAAAAGTCAAGATTCAGCTGCGATTGATGACCTGACAGCAAAACTGGAGCGTGATAGGTAGCCTACAGCTAGATTCCCTTTTAAGTCACCACTACCTTAGCTGAGATTAACTATAAGGATGTAGGCTGTTCTTTATTGTATTAAGTAGAGGATCTTTTATCTATACAATAAATTAACCTTCAATACAGCTAGTAACTATATATTTCCCAATAGTAGCACCGTACCCTTAAGCAGCGGACGGTGCTACAAATCTTAACATAAAAAATGTGAAAGTCATCTAAGACATTTAATAATACTGATTAGTAAAATATGGGTTTTACCTCAAGGATTAGTTGTAGCAGAGAGGAAAGCTCGTCTCTATGGAAGCTAAGAGAACAGGGCAGTGAGTTGAGTCGTCTACTGACTTCAACTGGAGATGGACCATTTTGTAGATGGGGTATTTCGAAAGAAGGACTGGCTTGGCATAGTTGAGGATATAAGGGTTCAACGGCTAAACTGAAAGCAAAACATAAAAACAAATTTGTTAAATAAACCATTGAAACAAATAAGCCATGCTGAAGAGTACATACAGGCATACACAGATGTCCAGTACGCTTAAATAGTGCAGTTGATAAATCAACCCTTGTTTAATCCATTTAATGTTCAACTAACTATTTAATTACAAAATGATAATTAATTAATTAACCAACCTGTTATATGTTGATTAAATCTGAAAGGGCCTTCTTCAAGAAAGCTCTACTTCACTATTGCGTATCACATTTTTAAAGGTCCGTCACCTAAAATGCTATACAACTCCCTTAAAAAGGGAAGCCGTTAAAGCTGCAACTTGAAGTGAAAGTTCTACGTAAGTTTATCAGATTATTTTATGAGTATTTGACATAGAAGGCAAAATAATTTTATAGAAGAATATGCATTAGCCCCATATTTTATTGGAAGAGCACCAGAAGTGATTTACACATAATCTGAGACAACTGCAACCTGAGGGCACTTGTCTAAGCATCATTAAGTTGATTTGATTTTTTTTTTTTTA
This sequence comes from Artemia franciscana, assembly GCF_032884065.1. Taxonomy (NCBI): domain Eukaryota; kingdom Metazoa; phylum Arthropoda; class Branchiopoda; order Anostraca; family Artemiidae; genus Artemia; species Artemia franciscana. The sequence goes on along the minus strand of NC_088882.1, from coordinate 25,386,754 downwards.
CCGAAAAACAAGTTGTCGATTAAGTAAAGATAAACTTAAAACAATTGGAGATAAAATTTCAATTTTCATCAATCATATGAGGGGAGAAGAGTAACTTCTCAGGCTCAATCAAACTCATTATTTCCCTAAATATATACAGGTAGTATGTCTAGGGAAAAGATTGAACCATAATTACTCCTAAGCAGGCTTCAAAACTCTTATCAGGCTCAATCAAACTTATTATTTCCCTAAAAATATGCAGGTAGATATGTTTAGGGAAAAGATTGAGTCATAATTACTCCTAAACAGGCTTCAAACATATTTCATTGCAAACATACCTCAACTTAACTTCACGGAGAATACAAAAACTAACACGAAAATGAAAAGCTTCTGAGCAATGCCAATTGCCCAGAGGGCATTCGTAAAAAAAAATGATAGCTGCTATAAATTTTCATAAATGGATAAAAATCAAAATAAAGAAAAAGTAAGCCTAATTTGATTTGTATATGAAAACAAGAGCTAAGAGCTCATATGGCACTTGTGACGAGGCGAGAAGAGCTAAGAATCAGAGATCATATGGTATGAGCTCTAACAAAATTCTATGAATCAATAGATTGATTTAAAAAGGAAAATAAGAGGCTTAATGCCGGTCAAGATTTAAAATAAGAGCTCTGAGTCACAAAGTCCTTCTAAATATCAAAATTTATTAAGATCCGATCACCCACTCGTAAGTTATAAATACCTAATTTTTTCTAATTTTTCCTCTCCCTTTTGCCCCCCAGATGGTCGAATCTGAGAAAACGAATTTATCAAGTCAAATTGTGCAGCTCCCTGACATGCCTACCAATTTTCATCGCCCTAGCACGTCCAGAAGCACCGAACTCGCCAAATCACTGAACCCTCCCCCCAACTCCCCCAAAGAGAGCGAATCCAGTACGATTCTGTCAATCACGTATCAAGGACATTTGTTTATTCTATCCACCAAGCTTCATCCCGATTCCTCCACTCCAAGTGTTTTTCCAAGATTTCCCCCTCCAACTCCCCCCAATGTCAAAAGATCTGGTCGGGATTTGAAATAAGAGCTCTGAGACATGAATTCCTTCTAAAAATCAAATTTCATTACGATCCGATCATCTATTCGTAAGATAAAAATACCCCAATTTTCATGTTTTCCAAGAATTCCGGTTCCCCCCTCCAAATCCCCCGAATGTCACAGGATCTGGTCGGGATTTGAAATTAGAACTTTGAAGCACAAGATCCTTCTAAATATCAAATTTCATTAAGATCTGGTCACCCTTTTGTAAGTTACAAATACCTCAATTTTCAAAATACCCCCCCCCCCCAATTCCACCAAAGAGAGCAGATCCGGTCCAGTTATGTCAGTCACGTATCTTAGACAGGTTTCTATTCTTCCCATCCAGTTTCATCCTGATCTCACCGCTTTAAGTATTTTCTAAGATTTCCAGTCCCCTCAACTGCCCCCCCCCCCCAATTACGTTTGATCCGGTTGAGATTTAAAATAAGATATCTGAGTTACGAGGTCCTTCTAAATATGAAGTTTCATGAAGATCCGATCACTCCTTCGTAAGTTAAAAATACGCCATTTTTTCTTATTTTTCAGAATTACCCCCCCCTCCAAATTGAGCAGATCCGTTCCCATTATGTAAATTACGTATTCAAGACTTCTGCTTATTTTTCCAACCAAGTTTCATCCCAATCCCTCAAATCTAAGCGTTTTCCATCATTTTAGGTTTCCCCACCCCAAACTTCCCCCAATGTCACCAGATCCGGTCAGGATTTAAAATAAGAGCTTTGAGACACGATATCCTTCTAAATATCAAATTTCATGGAGATCCAATCACCCGTTCGTAAGTTAAAAATACCTCATTTTTTCTAATTTTTCAGAATTACCCCCCCCCCAACTACCCCAAACAGAGCGGATCCGTTGGTTATAAAATAAGAGCTCTAAGACACGATATCCTTCTAAACATCAAATTTCATTGAGATCCGATCACCCGTTCGTAAGTTGAAAATATCTAATTTTTTCTAATTTTTAAGAATTACTCCCCCCCCCACAACTACCCCAAAGAGAGCGAATCAGTTCCGATTATGTCAATCATTTATCTGGGACTTGCGCTTATTTTTCCCATCAAGTTTCATCCCGATCCCTCCACTCTAAGTGTTTTCCAAGATTTTAGATTTCCCCCCTCCAACTCCCCCCAATGTCATCCGATCCGGTCGGGATTTAAAATCAGAGCTCTGAGACACAATATCATTCCAAACATCAAATTTAATTAAGATCCAATCACCCGCTTCTAAGTTAAAAATACTTCATTTTTTCTATTTTTTCCGAATTAACCGGCCCCCCACTCCCCCCCCCCAGATGTTCAAATCGGGAAAACGACTATTTCTAATTTAATCTGGTCCGGTCCCTGATACGCTTGCCAAATTTCATCGTCCTAGCTTACCTGGAAGTACCTAAAGTAGCAAAACCGGGACTTTAGGTTTCCCCCTCCAATTCCCCCCAATGTCATCAGATCCGGTCGGGATTTAAAATAAGAGCTCTGAGACACAATATCATTCCAAACATCAAATTTCATTAAGATCCAATCACCCACTCATAAGTTAAAAATACTTCATTTTTTCTATTTTTTGCGAATTAACCGGCCCCCTACTCCCCCCCCCAGATGGTCAAATCGGGAAAACGACTATTTCTAATTTAATCTGGTCCGGTCCCTGATACGCTTGCCAAATTTCATCGTCCTAGCTTACCTGGAAGTGCCTAAAGTAGCAAAACCGGGACCGACAGACAGACCGACAGACAGACAGACCGATAGACAGACAGACAGACAGACCGACAGAATTGGCGATGGCTATACGTCACTTGGTTAATACCAAGTGCCATAAAAAAGGTTAAAAATGAGAGAAAGAAAAGGAAAACACGCGTCTTAAAACAAACTTAAAATTTCCATTTTTTTCTGCTCTTTTTACTTTTAAACATGTTTTACAAAAAAACAGAACGATTTATAAAGGAAAGTGAAGTGATTTTACAAAAATAAAACAAACAAAATTATGAAAAAAAATAATAGCTTTTTGTCACTATAATACTGAAAAATTAAAATCTGATTAAGCTTACAGGAGTTTCTTTCTTTAAATATAATCATATTTTAAAGAATCCTTTCATTAGTCTAATATACAGTAAACGTTAACCAAACCTAACCCCCTTTTAAATTAACTCTTTGAAAACCAATTGATACATTGAAAACCAATGGTGAATCAATTCTCAACTTATTTATTAGAAATATTATTTAAACCAAAATAGACGATTTCAAGTCACCAGGTTTCGTTTTGACAGTTACATTTAGGTGCCAATTTTCTACATTTTTTAACAAAATGGAATTAAAAGCAAGAGCACTTTCACCATGGGCCTACCAGGTCTGACCCGGAGTGTATGAGCCCGCCCCACAACAAAGATTACTTAAAAAAATGCGTAATTTAAAATAGTAAAATTAAATTGAGAGTGATGAAATGATATTTATCGTACAATTTGTATTTCAATATCAAATTAGCCAATTGAGCTAAGATTGTTGTTTAAATAAACCTTTCTCTCTCTCTCTTTCTCTCTCTTTCTCTCTCCCATCTGACTTTCTCTCTTTTCTAGCATCTAACTCAATCAGCTATTTAACACTACAAGCCAAAAGCACTTCAGGCACTCCAAAAAAAAAAAAAAAAAAAAAATATATAGACAAATTGTTACAGAGTAGGCAAACAAAATTGCTTAACCATTTTCAAACCAAAGGCAGACGCAAAAATTGGTGTTATTTAATGGATCATGATTGTCCTTAAAGGATTTCAGGCCAGACGGTATAAAAGTTATATAAAATATATAAATAAAGGTTCAGTAGTTGATAAAGGTACATAATATAAACTTAATATAAACATAATATAATATAAAGATGATATAATATAAATATAGTATGGTATGTTATATAATAAATTATGATATATAATAAATAGTTTAATATAAACTTTCAACTACATCGTAAGAGCATGTTCCTCCTTGAATTATTATTTTTGGCAACATAATTTTCATATCATATCCGTTTTGTAAACGTTTCGTTTATAGTATTTTTTTTTGAAAAATAGTATAGTAAGAATGGTCAAAATATTTATAATTTTTGGTTGGGCAAAAATAACGCTCTAGTCTCTAGAGATTTGAAGGGGGGTATCCCCTACACTAATTTACCATTCTAATCTGTAATTATTATTAAAATTTTCTTATTTTGCTGTTGCTGTTGTCATCACAGGAAAGAAAAGAGAATTTTAGAGTATTTAGGGATTTGAGGGGGTGGTATCCCCTAATCTAATTTGTAATTCTGATCTGTAATTAATATTAACATTTTCTTATTTTGCTCTTGCTGTTGTTATTAAGGCAAACAAAAGAGGCTATTCAGAATAATATCGCTTTCTGTAGAGTCCAAAAGACAATTTAGCCCTTAGAGGGCTTAAGGGGATGGTAGTTCCATCCTTATTTTTTTTACTTCTTTAAGCGGATGGTATTTACATCCTTATTTGTTTTACTTCTTATTCTATTATTGTTGTTGCGTGTTTTTGCAGTTTCTGGTCCGTACTGCATTACCTTTTCTAACCAAAATTCACCTTCGGCAGCTTCTATTCGCGATAGACATTCTGAGAGTAAAACTTTTATTGTACTATCGGTCAATACACTAGTAGAACGTAGTGTAAAATTCGTGTTTACAAAAAGGTCTGGATAATCTACTTTATATGTAATAATTTCCGAAACCCATTTTGGGATTATAATTTTTTGGACTTTCCTTTTTTGCTGCTATACACCTATTTCCATTGTAAGGAAAGTTGAACTACTTTACTTATCCTAGCAGGGCAGAGGTAAGTTAAAATTTATATTGCCACGCATAAGTACTGCGATGCAGATGAAGATCAGTCTCAGATTTCAAGAAAATATTAAAATTTCTGACTAGAATTATGAGTTCCGGAACTTATTCTTTTTAAGGAAAGCAACTTTCTAGCACATATATAATAAGGGAATAATTTTGGCCTTTCTTTAGCTTTCCACGGTCCTTCCTGTAAAAATATTCGCTTGGTCCATAAATATGACTAAAAATATTGAGATTCAGCCATGTCAGGTTATTGGTACTAAAGAAAACTGGGTTGATTCATCTTAATGCCGTAATCTTAATATTACGGCGCAATACAAACGATGGCCAGATACAAGTATACAGAAATATTACCTTGCATCCCCTTTCATGAAAGCCATGTCAGGTTATTGGCACTGTAAAAATATTCTCTTAGTCTTTAAATATGACTAAAAATATTGAGTTTCAGCCATGTCAGGCTATTGGCACTAAAGAAAACTGGGTTGATTCATCTTAATGCTGTAATCTTAATATTAAGGCACAATACAAACGATGGCCAGATACAAGTATACAGAAATATTACCTTGCATCCCCTTTCATGAAAGCCATGTCAGGTTATTGGCACTGTAAAAATATTCTCTTAGTCTTTAAATATGACTAAAAATATTGAGTTTCAGCCATGTCAGGCTATTGGCACTAAAGAAAACTGGGTTGATTCATCTTAATGCTGTAATCTTAATATTACGGCGCAATACAAACGATGGCCAGATACAAGTATACAGAAATATTACCTTGCATCCCCTTTCATGAAAGCCATGTCAGGTTATTGGCACTGTAAAAATATTCTCTTAGTCTTTAAATATGACTAAAAATATTGAGTTTCAGCCATGTCAGGCTATTGGCACTAAAGAAAACTGGGTTGATTCATCTTAATGCTGTAATCTTAATATTACGGCGCAATACAAACGATGGCCAGATACAAGTATACAGAAATATTACCTTGCATTCCCTTTCATGAAAGCCATGTCAGGTTATTGGCACTGTAAAAATATTCTCTTAGTCTTTAAATATGACTAAAAATATTGAGTTTCAGCCATGTCAGGCTATTGGCACTAAAGAAAACTGGGTTGATTCATCTTAATGCTGTAATCTTAATATTACGGCGCAATACAAACGATGGCCAGATACAAGTATACAGAAATATTACCTTGCATCCCCTTTCATGAAAGCCATGTCAGGTTATTGGCACTGTGAAAATATTCTCTTAGTCTTTAAATATGACTAAAAATATTGAGTTTCAGCCATGTCAGGCTATTGGCACTAAAGAAATCTGGCTTGATTCATCTTAATGCTGTAATGTTAATATTACGGCGCAATACAAACGATGGCCAGATACAAGTATACAGAAATATTACCTTGCATCCCCTTTCATGAAAGCCATGTCAGGTTATTGGCACTGTAAAAATATTCTCTTAGTCTTTAAATATGGCTAAACATATTGAGTTTCAGCCATGTCAGGCTATTGGCACTAAAGAAAACTGGGTTGATTCATCTTAATGCTGTAATCTTATATTACGGCGCAATACAAACGATGGCCAGATACAAGTATACAGAAATATTACCTTGCATCCCCTTTCATGAAAGCCATGTCAGGTTATTGGCACTGTAAAAATATTCTCTTAGTCTTTAAATATGACTAAAAATATTGAGTTTCAGCCATGTCAGGCTATTGGCACTAAAGAAAACTGGGTTGATTCATCTTAATGCTGTAATCTTAATATTACGGCGCAATACAAACGATGGCCAGATACAAGTATACAGAAATGTTACCTTGCATCTCCTTTCATGAAAGCTCCAGCATTCTGTGGGTTAGCAGAGGAGCCAATGACACATACTATCTCGCCGTAGTCTTGCATAATTTGTATCATTTCTTCTGTCACGTCTGGAGTACAATCGGTGAAAAGCGACACTAGCAATGGAACGTTGTCAACATTTTCAATGTGAGGACGTATATTCTTTATGCCTTTTGGGAGCTTCGCCTAAAGATATAGTTTAGTAAACAAATAAGGTCTATATTTTTTTGCCACCATATTGCATAGTCAATGTGGGAGAAACTGCCGTAAGAGAATCATTGGTTATTTTACAATATATTTAATTGTCAGGATTAAAACCACGAATTACCTGAGACAACGTTAAAGAACAAAAAGAAAAGAAAATCCACAATCTTTATGGAGATAATAGAGGCAGTACTTGTTGCATCCCTGTGTGAATTTTTCCAGATAAGAAACAATTCCTTGACACACACGTACCAATTGTTTGTTTTTTGGAGTGGGATATTAATAAAAAAACTGGAGGGTGGGACTCCTATAAAAAAATTAAGTTTATTTGATAATTTTAATAAAAATTTTCCATAAAATTAAGGGTTTCGGGTGGTGTCCCGAGGCTTACTATTCGTACTTCTCTATTCCTAAACATTTAGTTGACTTTCACTGAGAAACTGTGAGTCATTATACAAACCTACACGAAACTTCAAAAGACTTTGCCTTACTGCGTGTAGTTGGTTCATTCTTGTAATTGTGTTGCGAGAGCAACACTTTGGTTTTGTCGTGGTTTTTTTTTTTTGTTCCTAGCACCCCGATTTCAGCTTATTCCTAGAAAGTGGTAAGGGTCTAACCTCTGCGGTTTTTACGGAAAGTGTGGACCTTAGGCCGGATTGATGAATATGACTTTACATTTTGGAAAGCTTCGTAGAACTCTTGCCTGGGGCCAAAAAGGATGGTTTTTGCTTGTCCTTGAGCCAGAGCCTATAGTGTGTGAACTGAAGAGGAGTTGTATAGCCTATGTCAGAGAGGACTATCTGAAGTTATGCAGCTAACCTTTCGTTTCATCAAACCATGTTTCTGCTTTCGAGTGGAAAGCTCCGTTCTAGCAGGCAAGCAGGCAGGCACCAGTTTCAAATTGAAGATGGACTAAAATCTATAAGTGTTAAATATATGCGACAGTTACCCTGCCCCACAGCCAATATATTTTCTTTGAGTGATAAATAGAAAAATTTAGAGAAGCAAAAAAGCGGCATTTTCCCACGGGTCCGAAAGTGCTGCCATCTATTGTTTCTACCCATTTCTGTTCGTGATTTCAGCTGAGTTTATCATTCGGTTTTTCGGACTTGGGATTGCGGTAGAGAAATGGTATCAGATGTGCCTCTTAAACTTTAAAAGTTCTCTCATTGCTAAAGAAATTAGAGTTTATCCTTTGCTCCTTTCTAAGTGATGACGTTAGAAAGTTGGCCTACGGCAAAAAAGTCAACTTTTGAACTAAGACAGATAGATTTTTTTTTCGACGGCAGTCGATAGCTTTTGATGAGCTGATCAAAGTATATGTCATCCATTTTTTTGTACAAAAATTCCTTCATGAGATATACCAGTTTGAAAGTTTAAAGGGGTTGACAACTTCAGTAGTAAGGTACACACTGAAACCAAAAATAGGCCGATACCAATTGTGAGACACATAGGGGAGTTGTAAGCAACAGTCGGCTGTTAGCTAATAATCATCCTCGGCAATGAGGGGTTCGCAACTCTTACTAGTTGGTGTACCTATTTTTTGTTTCCGTTGTATTTGATGGTAAGACCAATTTGGTTCCAGTGGTAAGACATGTAGGGGACTTGTAAGTAATAATCGGCTGTAAGGCTACAATCATCTTTAGCAATGAGGAGTTTGCAACTTTTGCGAGTTGGTGTACCTAGTATGTATTTTAGCATCCTTACAGATTAACAACTTCAGCGTTTACTCGCAGCGAGGAAACAAAACCAAAGTGTGGCTCTCGCAACACTTTACTCGGCGAAGCCGAGCAGAGGTTGCCGCAACACCTCACGTTGCCCATGCAACGTAGATCTAGTTAAGCCTGTTCTGTAATTCCTAAGAGAAAAGTTCTTTTGTTCTTTTTGACGAATAGATGTCATCACTGAATTCATAGCTAATACTAATTTTACGTGGCAACAGCATACAGAGAACGGATTGGATGAGGTCGATGGGTTGGAAAAGGATTAACTTAACAAATAGCTTTTTCTAAGCTAACGTGACTAGATTAATTATCATGGGGATTAAATCATCTCTGATCTTGAGGAAAGGATCAAAATGAAAAGCTTACCCTTCATTCATCGTCTCAGAAAACTGTTGCTGTTGCATTTGTCAGAGCTTCAAGAAGAGAAGTGAGTAAGTAAGTAAGCATGACGGCACTAGACCCTCAAGGTCCAAACCAGCGATGCTGATCTCCGTTTCGTGGCCCTTCAGCCAGGAAGAAGAATGGGGGCTTGGGGGCCAGCAATCCTGTGCTTTCGCACACCGTTCCTGCTTACCTTCCCTAGATTTCTCCAGGGATCCATTTAAAGCTGGGTGAACTCTGGCTGAGCTTACAGAGTCACGCCACTGACCTCCGTCCCAAATTAAATAACTGGCTACGACAGGGATGCGACATGCAACATACACGAGCACCAAAAAATGTGAAATATTGAACCTGGATAACGCAAATAATTATTAGGGCACCACGGTCTCCATCACAACTATGTTATTTTTTTCTAAACAAATACATATACAGTATATATATGTACGAGTATACTAGTATATACAAATTGAGCTACATGTATACATAAATTGAGTTCAGTCTACTTGAAAGGTTAATTAGTAAAGAGATCCTTTGAATGGATCTCGTTTTTTTTCCAAAACTTTTGTCATATTTTTCTTTCAATAAAAATGCATTATCATCAGATTTGAGCTGGTATATAAAATTTTAAGATGAGTAGAAAAAAAAAACATTTTGAAAATCGGTTCTAAGATTAGTTACTATCGGTAAAAAAAAGTCGTCAAAAGTTGTCAGTTATGAAAACTACAAAAAAAAAAAAAAAAAAAAAAAAACAATTTATAATCAATACAAATCAGTTGCAAAAAAGTCCTGGCAGTCGTCAAACCTACAAACAAACATTGAAGTCAAGCTTGCTACAATTGGAATACAAACGTGGTTGTCTGCGAACATCAGGCTAATGCTATAACATAAAAGTCCAAAGTAAAAATTTTAGGCATATAATATAGAAATAGCATTTGATTTACACAAAAGGAACTCCGTAATATAGCCGTTCCAAATGCATGAAAACTCAATCAATACAGTTTTTTGTCGTAGTTATTTTAACTCAATTGATTTCTAATATTTCAACTTTTACATAAACTTTTTTCCGTTATAAACGCATTATTTTAACTTTTTATTTTTTATCAAATCCAATTATAGCTAGCACAACCCTAAAATGATGGCTCATATATTTTGCCCATTACATTCAGACAAATCCGTCTGATGTTGATGCCAATAAAAAGAATTTTCGGAAAGCTCGAGGACTACGTGTCACAAGAAGAATTAATAATCATTCTAAAAAGAAAGGACCTTCCCTAGATGAATAAGGAACTTATTTTGCCGACCTTTTGATTTCTTACGAAGATCCTGACCAGCTGTCACATATTGATCACATTTTAGATAGTTCTCAAAATTTGCATGATTTTTCTATTTTATTTAATTCTTCATTGGATACATTTAGTAATTTAAAACCAAAATCTTCTAAAGACCAAGTCATATTTTTCTATTCGTAAAATTTTTTGTTCGACCTCTTTTGTTGTTCATTAAATTAATATTTCCTTTTCTCAGTGAGACCCCGAAGTACTAGCATAAAAAAAATAATCATCTTTCACAAATTTTTTCAAACGGTTAATTGAAAAGTAGTATGGTAAATTAAGACGGAGGTATATCTCCTATCCTATTCACTGAAGAGCTGCCTGATCTTTGGCTCAGCGAACATATGATCGCTTCTTTTACCAGGCGAAAAAGGGGGGGGAATTCAACCCTAATGAGAATTCTGTTCTTATATTCCTAAATTACAAAAAAATCATACATCCATTGCTAAAGATATGTAAACCCGATAGTTCAAAAGAAGATGTAAATCCTTCAGCAAGTTTTCCTCTTTTATAAAGTGTCAAGTCTTTGCTTATAGAAGGTTGCAAAGCCAATATTGGCGTTTAAATTTTTCATGAATTTCCCCAAAAATTAACTGAATAGACTATGATAAATAAATATAAAAATGGTGCCTGAAGCACCATTGGATTTATCCTTTTTTGAAAGCCAAAATTAACCAGGCAACTAAACAATTTCAAGATATTCAATAATGCAATTGTACTCACTCTATTGTGCATGTCGAATGGAACATTGGCCCCACTTTGATCGGTCGATTCAGTTATATGACTTTGCGAGCGTGATAAATTGGTTTCAGAAGTTGCTAAAAGGGAGCTGGAGCTCGTGGCCCTACTACTTGATGTACAGCGTCTACTATCTTCTTTGTTGCACAAACTGTAAAAAATATTAACAAAATCAGTATCTATAGCATTTATTAAAGAATGATTAAATTTTGCAAAATTAGCCAGAGAGTGAGAGTAAACTTAATTTAAAACTTTTTCGAATGCTGACCAATAGTCTGCGTTGCGCAAATACTGATCTCCTGATTCAATGACTTCGGCCGGGAGTGCAATGTATGGTGGCGCGCAAATCACCCGACACTTCCCGGGTTTTCCCCCAGATTTCTCCAGGTACCCATTGTGGAGTTGGGTCGACTCTGACTGAGCTTATAGAGTCACACAATTAACACCCCTTCCAGACTAAATAGCCAGCGACACCAGGACTCAAACTCCTGATTTCAGGATTACGAGTCTGAGGCTCTAACGAATCAGGTAGAACAGCTAAAAGAGCGTGAGTAGAGTAAGAGTGAAAAATGATACAATGGCATCTTTCTAATTTCAGGTGGTAGAAATCTTTGGGCGTCCCAGATTGATATAACGAAATAATTTTTTTAAAATTGTTTCCCTTTATAGAGGGCTGCACTGTTAAATTTACCCTATAAGTTTCAAGCTGCCCACAGAGCAGATGAATTTTTGACTCATGATTGGTTTTTATGAATCAATACGACAAAATTTAGCCTCTACTTTTTCTGCGTTGGGCTCCAGTTGGCTCAAGGACTAATGAGTGTGATTTTCAAGCCAACTGGAAGCAAACTATTTCTGGGAACACATTTGGGGGGTTATATATCTTTTGGTTTGGTTCATCGCAAACATTACTAGTCCAAAAATCTCTTTTGGTGTCTGCTCATTGAAAATAAAGAATCCCATTCAATCGGAAAAAGAAAGTTTTGTCCCATTTTCGGTTAACCAATTACTTGAAAATTTTCTTTTTGTATTAGGGTTCCCTTGACCAGGAGTTTTGCAGATACAAGTTTAAAGCTGTTCAGAACGATTAGTCTTCTGGTTTGTTTTCGGGCCACCGATCTAAATTTTGTTTTTGCAGTGGGAGCCCTTTGGTCGGTGAGTTATAGTTGCAAGTTTCAAACCAATCAAAGACAAAAAATTCGAATGATTTCAGAGTCCTCTAAATACCCTACCTCCCCCAAAAATTTGAAGTCCCTAAAGACCAGGATATGATCCATGAAAATTTTAAATAAATCAGAAAGCCAAGCTGTCGGCAAATAACAGAGATCATTTGAATAATTTATGCTTTTGCCCCTGTGGTTGCTTGGATCATATCCTTCACAAAGACATATTTACTTGACATTCAAAATATTCTAACCTATATGGTTATCTTAAATCTTTAACCTGATGCCTGACCAGGGAGTTATGGTGATATCCAGGTGCGAAAATGGGTATATAAAGCAGGATGGCTGCCTTCCATCGTTTTTGACCTCTTAAGAGTGCACTAGAAATTTTAATCTTTGATTGAATGGTGCCAATTTTCAATTTCTCCGGCCATTTCTTCCATACAGAATAACAATAATAAAAAAATAGTACGCACTGCTCTTTACTACGTTAACTCTACCGCGTTGATCATGATCTGAGAAACCCTTGCACTACTAACAACCTGTGAGTTTCTTTCAGTCTTAATAGCAATATCTCAGTAATTAATAATCTTAGTAGTAATATTTTGATAATTTCTCCAATGCTTTTCCGAAGCTTTCAATTGTCCTAGAAGCAGTGACGGATCCAGAGGGCACGGGGAGCACCCCCCCTGACGTAGGGGGGGGGGATTTGTGGTTGGGACCATTTGCTCTGGTTTGGGTTGAGACGACAGTTACTTTTTTTGTAATTGGTTTTAATAGTTGAGTGTTTAATAAGTTTTTAATTATTAAGACTGTTTCGTTTTGCAAACAAGGTTTCAGTTACTTTGTGCGGTCTCTGTTAGATTTTACTAATAACGCATAGCGCCAAGAAGTATTTAATTAAATTCAGGTTTATCAAGGGAATCTGTCCGTTTTACCACAAAAGCAAACTTGGAGGCTCAAAGAGCATATTGTCGCCATGTCGCAGTAGACTCAATGCATCCATTCCAGCCATAAAAAAACCACAAGCTAATTATCGGATTTTACTATTACAAAAATTGTGCAACCAGTGATGATGGTGAGAAAGACATAAAATTAAAAGGAACTAATGCGTATGGTGACGCTGAGCTATAATATGATTAATTTATTGAATGTATTACAATCTTTTTTTGAAACTATGGAATCTTAAACTGATTTCAGCCGAACTTAATAGCCACAAGGCTGGTTTTCATTGATATATTTTAGTAGTTTTTTTCAGTCAATATATGTTAGTCGTTTATAAATAAAGTATTATCTTATATTGATTTAATAAAAAATTTTAAGAATAAAAGAGCAAAAAGAAAATTTTTAGATTTTTTTAAATACTTTCAAATTATAAGAGGTCCCAAGAGGATCTGTTTCCAAGAGATTAGAAGGCTTTCCAACAGGCCAAATTCCTCTCTTATTTAATGTTTTTAAGGTGTGTTAAAAATTATTTCGAAGAAAAAAAGTATAAAAATATATCGTTTGAATATACAGGCTCTGAAGTTCAAAATTATTTTTGAAACAGACTTTTTTTTCAATAATTTCAAATTATAAGAGGTCCCAGGAGGTTCTGTTTCCAAGAGATTAGAAGGTTTTCCAAAATTTTCTTTATCAAAATTTCATTACTCTGTTATTTAATGTTTTTAAGGAGCGTTAAAAAATTATTTTGAATAAAAAAAGTGTGAAAATATATCGTTTGAATTTACAGGCTCGGAAGTTCAAAAGTATTTTTGAAACACATTTTTCTTGTCCGGATTTCAAGCATCGTTGGTTACCAGCATACTATAACTAATACCTATGAAAATAATTAATTTCCGTCTTGAGATTGAAGGAGGGAGTAAGATCTAAAAAGCCAAGAGGGTAAATTCTTTAGAAACATGCTCCTTTTGCCCAATTTAAGCAGATGTCTTTTGATATATGCTTTAAGAAATTTGAGGTTTGTTGTCAAACATTGTTACAATCCTTTTTCACAGCTCAGTATGTTGGGCAGAGTCTCAAGGCCAGAACATTTATGTACAATGGGGAACATTCAATGTGAGTTATATGTGTTTGATTTTTCTTCAGACAAAATGCTTTTTTTTGCAATTATAATTTTATATTACATTTTTCTTTGGAAAATTCATTCAATGTCAAATATGATATAAAGTTTAGAGACTTCCAAAAACTTCATTCTCAACAAGACCTTAAAACTATTGGCAGAATCTAGTCGACGCACACATTATTGAATTAGCCTTTTTTTCAAATTAGCAGGAATAACTTTTTTTACATTTTTGTTATATCTATATATAGACATAGACATAGAAATTTTTTACTTTCATCCAAAAGATATAAATTAAAGGAAGAATTTACCATTAACGGCCACTCTTAAGACAAAAGAGTATATATATATATATATATATATATATATATATATATATATATATATATATATATATATATATATATATATATATATATATATATATATATATCTTTTGATAATTTCATCGAATAGATCTCCATCTTTTTTAGAAGGCGAGGTTGCGATTGGTCTGAACTGTATCAAAAATCCCTTTCAGACATACTGCAAAGTCTAAATAAGCTGTTATTCCAGTTAAAAAATGATGCCAGCTATTGGGGCATCATGATTCGCCGGACCGTTGCCATAAAAAGGTGAGTAAATTCTAAAAAAAATTAACTTGAATCTTCTGGGCATAGGCTAAGGTGGATAGGCTAATTTACCTTGGAAATAGATTCCTAGTCAAAGACTGCACAACCAAAATTCACTTAATGCACCTGGTCAAAATGTTTCTTTACCAAGAATGAGAGTAAAATTGCCAATATTTTCTAACACCTTATATACAAACACTAACGATCTGATCAAAGACAACCGCTTGGCATATTAAGTAAATTACAGTCTGATAAATACCTCATTTTACTCCCCCTTCCCTCATCATCAGTATAACCATCGCCTACACAATGAACAGAAATGTCATCTTCGAACTTTACTTGGGACATTTCTATGTTGTTACCACTTGAGCCTGACAGGTTTGAGATGTTTCTTGGCATTTTGCCACTGTTGCTGGTCAAGTTTTCCGTAGATCGGTCCAAAGCACTTCCGTTTGAACAATATAGATCTTGCAATGTGTCTTCTTCTCTGAAATAATTATTTCAAAATGTTAATCATGTAATCAAATATTAAAACCAGCTAGCAAAAATTTACATCACATCTATAAATTAATACAATTTCAGTTAAGGCTTTTATCAACTGATTCTTTTTTTTTAGTTTAAATGTTCAGATGAATGGTAGCGCTTATGATGAGTAATCCTTTATGCCAAACTACCTTTTATTCGTAAATAAAACGATAATATATATATATATATATATATATATATATATATATATATATATATATATATGTATATATATATATATATATATATATATATATATATATATATATATATATATATATATATATATATATACATATACATATACATATATATGTATATATAAATTGTATATATATATATATATATATATATATATATATATATATATATATATATATATATATATATATATATATATATATATATGTATACATATATATATATATATATATATATATATATATATATATATATATATATATATATATATATATATATATATATAAATATATATAAAACTTTTTTTCTAATAGTTAAAAGAAATGTGAAAAGAAGAAATATTTAGACTTACGGTTCTTCTCCGAGGGAAATATGACAGTTCCAGCCACTTTCTAGTCCCATTTTTTCACTAAAGACCCTTGAACGAAGCTCATTTTCTTTACTGAAGTGCACAAAGCGAATGCACGCCTTGTCTAACTGCTCAACCATTTGAACCTTAAAAAAAAAAAAAAAAATCATATTGAGTTGACCATAACCAATTTAAACTAGAGGACAAATCGACAAGGATGATTTTCCAAATTCACTTATTTCGTGAGTTTTGTGTCTTTATAAATGATAGCCCCCAAAGTGTATTTTAATACTTCCTGGAGGGCGTTTAAAAATTTTCACTGAAGACCCTTGAATCAAGACCCGTGAAGACCCAAAATCTCATTTTCTTTGCAGAAGTGCACAAAGCGACTTTTTTTTTTACTTTATTTCATAACCAATTTCGATGAATTTGGAAGCAGACAAATTTTGTTTCATAAAGTAATGATAAGCTGGGAAAATTACGTCTAAAATAAATTGTCTCACATTTCTTCACTGGTAAAGAATAGGGGATGTGTTTTTTTTCGTCAAGCAAAGGTTATTTACAGAAAAGAGAGAACCGAAGAGGATAGTTAAACTGCTAGTTTAACCATTGACCCCCCATATTTACATGAAGGGAGGGTGATGGTTGTTTTGACACTGAAATGAAGGGAGTATGAGACTATATTTGCTAACTTTCTAATTACAGTGGGTTGCCAATTGTATTTGCATTTCTGAAGATGAGGCCCAGTAGAGGCAGAAGGTGCCATTGATTCATATATTTTTAGGGCTGGGGTACTCATTTTTTTCAAACGTGCTTAAATAGAAATAGAGACAACACCTTCATTAGAAATTTGAAGCTTTTCTTAGCCTTCTTTAGACAAAGTTTAGATGTGTGTTTTCTATAGATGCTACTAACAAAGCCTTCAGATGCGGGTAGAAATAAGGTTACCAAAATTTTTTAAATTTAAATCATATCAAAAAATTGGCTGACGAATGAACGAAAATTTATTTCCTCTTTCAAGATTAGTATAAAAATACCTAATGAAGGAAAAACTACAGCCAAATACTTCTCCATTGCATACAAGACCCCCCTCCCTCCCGAAAACATTTCATTAAATCTTCAGAAGACTACTTGCAATGAAAATATAAGTGATTTGCAATCTTTAAAATTAGATGCCTTTTATCCCAAATTATTTGACCTTAATTTATTGAAGTCACCTCAAATGCCAGCATTGAGGTTACCCTCAAGATCGTCATTATTTTAAAATTTCATAAATTCCTATTATTTCTAAGATTACCATGTCAATTTTTGCTTGATATTGCATTGTTACCATTCCCAGAAATGTCTGATTCGATTGTGCTCCGAATACATCAGAAACCGACTCGATTGGTCGTATGTCAACAATATTTCCAAAAGCAGAATCTGAAATAAGACAAATTCTAATGAGATGATGGAGACAAATAACATAGTTGAAGCTAGTCCAAAATGCATGATAAAACTTTATTGTAAACTTTAAATTTCTTTCCCAGAAAAAATGGTTGTCCAATCGTACTATACATATACGCTGCTACTGAATGACACCCTATATATCTACTATCTCATACGTCGTCAATTTAAAAATATTTATTAAAACATATCCTACAGTGCTAATGATACGAATTCTCCACAGAAACAGAAAAAGTAGGGTTTATACCTACTAAAAGTAGGTCCAGTAGGTTTTATAATAAATAAAAACTTAAATCTCAAGAAAACAACACAGTCAGTTAATGGCGGGTCACTGAGGCACCACAATATTTATATTTAAACATAATACCCAGAGCGGCCATTTCTCATACTCTCAGACACATCCTTACCTCTCATTTTGAAAATAACAAGCCAAATAGCTTCCTACTCCTGTCCCGGGGGAAACCACCCCATCAAAAATAAATAAATGTAAACTAATTAAATTCCATATAATTCATCTTTTTATTACTTAATTATATTATATTTAGATTATTCTTAAACTCTTTGTTTACCACACCTTAATTTAATTGTTCTTCGGTAATTTTAGAAAATGATCTTTACTCTTATCTTAAATGGCGCAAGGGAATTCCTACCTTTTAGCTCTTCTGATAAAAGATTCCATAGCTTCAAAGATGCTATGCTTGCAGTAAAAGCTGATCTTACAGTTAGGGTAATGGGTATGTGCAAGTTTAACGATTAGGTATGCAGATTAAGCTGGTGCAAGATAGGCCAAATAATGATTTGAATGAAGATTGCAGCTCACCAGGTAAAAACTCAAACACAAACGCCAGGCATGACAGTTGATGGAGCGACTTTCCTAGACAATTTTTTTCCAATTGATATCAGCTATCTTTTGCGAAGCGAGTTCAGCTTTCGTAAGTGAGAATTAAAAGTCGACTGTCATATTAATGAACCACTCTGTTAATGGGGCTTCATAGGAGTGTTGTACAGAAGGAACAGTGCTTTCTGCTGCAAGGTGTTCTTCGTTTTTTTTTTCATGGTTCCAGGATAGTTTTAGTTCTACTGTTTAAATGCGATAGTAAACTATAGCTAAAACACAAATAGAATTGCCAGTCCTAGAGTTAAAGGGTTGTTTCATTTTTTCTGTTGGCCGGCCGCGTACCCCCTAAAAAATTGTACGCGTACCACAGTTTGAGAACCACTGCGATAAAGAATGACATGTTCTCGTCAAGGACGACTCCCAGGAATTTGGCAAAACGCTTTCCTGGTCGATCACCAGACCTCTTGACATTGTGGTGACTAACACCTCCTAATGAATGTCCCAGGCCCGTGAAAACAATATAACGGATTTTCCAACAATAATAGTAAGTCTATTAGCATAGATCCAGAGACATGCACCTCTAGGACATACTTAGTTTTAGACATGAGAATTGTCTTATCTTTTTCACAGCAGCGAAGCGCCAAGCGTCCGATCAAAACTAGAGATTATCAAGAAATCATTTTCTCTCTAGAAATTGGAAGAGCAGCTACTGCATAGGCTTTTCGAAACTTTTGAAAAAGACTGACAGACTGAAAAATAGGTCTATAATTAGCCTAGTTTAGCTCGAAAATTTCCTTTGCGAAGTGGAATTACTAAGCAGTTCTCTCCCAAGCAGTTCTGAGAATAAATATTTTTGGAAAGACAAATTTGACAAGCAAGTAAAAAATTATGATTGACGAAGTAACTGCTTTTGACACCCTAGTGTGCATTTACTCGAAATCAATAGGCGAATGACGTTTTAGATTTCGTAGGAGCAGAGGAAATGCCATTGACTTAGATCAAGGCAAGCCAAGGCAATCTTTAGAGTTTTTAGTGGGATATCCAATCTGTGGGTTTTTTTTTGGCTGCCAATCTCTGCAAAAACACTTTCAATGCATTTGCAACGTCTGCTGTTCCTGTTATAGTTCCGTATCGACTGTCAATTCTAATGGAAGCTCAGGTGGGGAGCTGTATGGACCCGTCAAGGAACTAGCAACCTTTCATATTTTCCTTGAGTTTTCTCACTTCCAGCTGTTTCTCCATTGATATGATATCTCTTAAATTCATATAAAACTATCAACGGCATGTTTTATAACTAATATTTCTCAAGTATCACTTTGCATCGGCGAGTTATGGGATCAGACCACAGTTTATTTCTCTTACTAATACGTCAGAGCAGACCATTACTAACCCTAGGGCTACTGGGCTGATTTTTTCATCCTGTCTTCTCTGCACACTTTTCTTAGTAGCAGTCCATATATTTTCTCGTAAGAATTGTATGAAATTCCTAAGTCAGCAGCGGCCCGTATATTTTCTCGTAAGAATTGTATGAAATTCCTAAGTCAGCAGCAGTCCATACATTTTCTCGTAAGAATTGTATGAAATTCCTAAGTCAGCAGCAGTCCATATATTTTCTCGTAAGAATTATATGAAATTCCTAAGTCCTGTATTAACATCACCAATGTTCATAACAATATCCATTAACGCTATGACTATCAAAGGATAGTCTGGGACACTATCCTCTCATCATTAAGTTTCCACGTTGGAAAATCCCGCTTAATCGAAGCATTCCACTTAGAACTTTTATACTGTAAATTGAAATTCAAAGAAAAAGGAAGTGATCAGAAGCATCAGACAGCAGAAGGTAGGTATTGTCGTTAAGGAAAACATATTCGAAGCAGACATTATATTAAGCAGGTTGTTCGCAAAGGAAGAAGGGAGAAGAGTTAGATTAATGTTGAAGATCCATGTTAAGATAGCTTCATTCCCGTGTTAATTCAGAGGTTCAGATTTTTGCCTTAAGATATCTAACAAAGAAGAGACAGATCCTGCAGGTAGACGATACGATTCTCATACAGTCCTTTTCTTTTCTGAAGGTAAAAATATTTCTAGGAAGATACTCATAAAACAACTTTGATATTCTAGGTTAATTCTTTATTATTCCATACTGAGTATTCTTTCCTTGAACAAATAGCACATGAGGCTGATTCAGAGGTTTGTACTCATTGAGAGCTTGGAAAGTACCACTTGGAATGTGTGTATTGAAAATGTTTGCAATAATTTTTGAGTAACGAACAAATAAAAAGATAAGAAAGGAAGGGTTTAACGCAAATAGCTTAAAAAAAAAAAAAAAAAAAAAAAAAAAAAAAAAAAAAAAAAAAAAAAAAAAAAAAAAAAAATTAAAATTAGAACAAAAAAGCCACAAAATACAAATGCTCAGTTTTGAAAGCGAGCCCATTGTAAACCTTGGTTCAAACAAGAGTAAAATTGTAGTAATTTACTTGCTGACTTTATCAACTTGCTTCCGCCAGTCTATTTTTCTTTGTTCTCAACAGCAGGTAGGTATATGTACTGCCCTTGCCCCATGGTTGTAAGGTCATGTCATCTTGGAGGCATATTTATTGGACCTTTCAACTATTCTGAACAAAATAGCTAACCTAAAGCGAGGTTTCAGGGGATGGGTAGCAAAAGCCACAAAAGGGGGTCGGTTACCATCATTTGACCTTTTAAAAGGAACACAAGATGTTTCAATTTCTAATCAATTGAGCCCACTCTGAATTTTTTACCGTCACTCTTTTTGAAAGAAGTGACCGGATAAAAATTAAATAATGCATTGGAAGCATATATCCCTTTACTTAGGCAGCACTGTAGCTCTGCTTAGAAAATAATTATTGCAGGCGCCATGAAAGTTACTGTAGACATAGACATAGACATTTTTATTTTCATCCAAAACATATAAATTAAACAAAGAATT
Source organism: Artemia franciscana (assembly GCF_032884065.1). Lineage (NCBI taxonomy): Eukaryota > Metazoa > Arthropoda > Branchiopoda > Anostraca > Artemiidae > Artemia > Artemia franciscana. The sequence goes on along the minus strand of NC_088882.1, from coordinate 25,365,501 downwards.
TACCATTAACGGCCACTCTTAAGACAAAAGAGTCCTGACTGTGGCCACAATTCTAACCACCATGAATCTGCTACATCATTTCTTCAAATGCTTTTGAAGAAAGAACAAAAAACTCTTGGGGGGGGGGGGTAAAAAACAAAATAATTAATATTAAATACTAAATAAATAAATACCCTTTCCTCTTATCACACTTCTCTCCTTTTAAAAAAATGGAATTTAACCATTCTCTTGAATGATGCCAGACTTACTGCCGCTCTGACCGATTCTGGAAGGTCATTCCAGACTCTGGTACCTATGTTCCTGAGAACAAATCCTGCTCTCGTTGTATTTCTTCTCTCGTGCGTCAAATCCTCCAAATTCCGGGTAAAATAAGGGTGATAAAACGAGTTAGTTTTAAAAAAAAATCATAAAAGTACTCAGGGCTTACCTTATTTACACTTTGAAAAACAAAAATCGCTAGCTGGTAATCACGTAGCTCGCCTATGTTCAAATATCATTCTTTCTAAAACACTCTGCAGTATTCGGACATTTTTGAAAGTTACTGTAAAAAGCTTTTATCCCCACTGATATTTGTCGGCTTCTTTGCTGTTTCTTCTTTTAACTTCATTAATTTAGTAACCGAAAAATACTATTCTAATTGTAAGAGGAATTTTGAAGGAGTAATTTAACCTATATATTTACCATTGGATTGATTCTCTTCTGCCAGTTTTCCTGGCCCATCCCAAGAAAGAGGTGAATTCGTTCGATATTTTCTATAGATGGCCTCACAATCAGTTGGAATTTCTAAATACCATTCTGAAATTTTTGGACTCATTGGACGATCAAGAGGTCGGTATCCAAAGGCTGTGCAATAAGAAGTAAGGCTTGTTCTGTGATAAAAATCTAATATCTTCTTCCTTAAAAGAAATCAAATATTTTGAGGTAAACAAAAAATATATAAAAAGGCAGAGACAAAGTAAAAAGGAAACAATAATTAAAACAGGGGGTATTTTTCCTTTTCAATAAGTAGAAAAATTTTCAGCCAGTGAAAATAGTTATGGAAAAACGTTGGTAGGCACTTCAGAATACAGCAGTTTTTTTTGCAGAAGAATCATTTTGACATAACGCAAAGAAAGTAGTTAACGTTGTAGACGGTGGATTCAGGGATTTTTGCTGCACTTTGGATTCCAAAAAATGAACACGTTGACCACTCTGTAAATGTACCGCTAAGTGAACAACAACTGGACTTCGTTCTTGTATCGGAAATGGAATAATTCGCCACACAGCTTCATTACTGCTTATGTATCTCCCAGCTTGATATTATACGACTTCATCGATATCACTGATTTCGGAGTGCAATCCAAAAACTGCCATGTCGCTACATTTGTTGACGTATTTACATATGTATTTGATTGCCCTTACGGAATTACAATATTCCACGTTTATGTGCGCATTGTATGTTTTCGATAATAAAGGTGAATATGGAAGGACCCACTGGTTATCTACTTTGATGTAACGGCTATGCGACTTTATGATTGCTGATTTTCCGTCATCTTCGGTAGACCTTCTTCTATATCAAGGGTATCCATCATTGCCGGTAATTGTGTTAGGTATTAAAATTCGAGGATATTGCATTGTGCACCTTCCTCTGTCCATGCACGGTGAATTTTCATTCAGTTCAACGCAAGGTCCATGCATGTGGCAATCCTCGCTTTTACCATTCCACTGAGTACAAACACCATCGCATTGGCCCAAACAATTTAAGTTTTACTATGAAATTTATCAGTGATTTCAACTTTTGCCGGAAGACACGGGCCGTAATGTCATGTCTATGAACCAGCAATTGTCCAGGAAGCAAAAGTTCCTGTACCTCGTCCCAAGATGGATTACATGTAAATGTAATAAATAAATCTGGACGACCATAGAGACGAACATACGCAATGACATATTGAGCATACTCTGCATATGACGCGGACTGCCAGCATATGACGAAGGTAAAATCGTTACTCTTCCAATGTTAGTGGTATTACCGTCATTTACAACCGCATCTCGCAAATGAATGTATTGTTCAGAGCCGAGAATAGTCTGATTCAGACGGATAAATAGCAAATTTTTTTATTCAATCTTTGCATACATATCAACGATGTATTGGTGAAACAATTGACGGCATTTTAAAATATAATTCTCTTCATCCTGACAAATCATTAGTCCATAGGCATAATAGTTCATTGCGCTGCATTTCTTATCCATTTCTTTGTTAGTGGCTGGATTTATCAATTTAATATTAAAGTGATAGCCGTCGGCTCCATCCCAAAAAAATGATAGGATATTGTAGGGCATCGTAGCATCGATGAGTTTCAGAAATTTTTGTCAACCGAGCGTTTCGCTTTTGAAGAATAATATCTCGAGGTAAGAACTGATCACCGAACATAACGATTGCCACTTCGTTAATAGTTGAAGCATGGTATCTACGCAAATGTTCACCAGTAGGCGTTTTGTCAGGGCAAATAACAATTTTATGCGTATCAGTAGACATAAAATTGATTGCTATTTGAATAGGCTTTTGAAGATCTACTGAAGATGGCGGTACAACAGGAATAATAAAGAAGCATAACGGTACCACCATCAAAGTAGATAACCAGTGGGTTGTTCCATATTCACCTTTATTATCAACAACATTTAATTCTCACATAAACGTTGAATTCTGTAACTCCGTAAAGACAATCAAATACATATGTAAATACGTCAACAAAGGCAGCGACATGGTAGGTTTTGGCTTCCAGTCCGAAATCAGTGATATCGATGAAATCGCACAATATCAGGCTGGAAGATACATAAGCACTAATGAAGCTGTTAGGCGAATTCTTTCATTTCCGATACATGAACGAAGTCTAGCTATTATTCTCTTAGCGGTACATTTACAGAATCGACAACGTGTTTATTTTTTGGAATCCAACGTGCGACAAAGAGCCCTGAATCCACCGGACACAACGTTAATTGCTTTCTTTTCGTTATGTCAAAATGATTCTTTTGCAAAAAAACTGCTGTATACTGAAGTACCTTCGTATTACACGTGGAATGCTAAAAAGAAGTCATTTGAACGTCAAAAACAGGGTAAGTCTGTCGACGGCCAACATACCATCTTCAAAGATACCGCAATAGGAAGACTCTACACCATTCACCCCAATCAACATGAACGCTTCTTTCTCCGCCTGCTTTTGGTGAATGTACCCTGTCCGACGTCCTTTGAGTATTTGAGAACTGTAAACGGTACTATACATGACACTTACTGTAGTGCATGCCAAGCTCTGAATTTATTGGAGAATGACCAACACTGGGATAACTGCATCAATGACGCGTGCGAAACGTCAACTCCAAGTCAAATTCGTGCATTGTTTGGAATCATACTAACATCATGCTCTCCTTCAGCTCCTACAGAGTTATGGGAGAAATAAAAATCGAAAATGGCCGAGGATATACTCCATCGAAAACGGTTAGAGACGTCAGATATGACCTTTGATTTTACATCAGAAATTTATAACTAGACTTTAGTTATTATTGAAGATTTATGCATATGTATGGCAAACAAACCTCTTCAGGATTTGGGAATGCCCTCACCTAATCGTAACGCTGCTGTTTCGACCTGTGTAGAATTGGATCATGAAGAAAGTTACAACACGAGTGATTTATTGTCGTATATACAAAATAATATTTCTAAGTTAAAGTCTGAGCAAAAAGACCTTTATGATAAGATAATGTATGCTTGTATAAATACCTATCTGCATGTGTTAGAGGTATCGAATCTGCTCCGTCCCAAAAGTCAACGCAGGAGTCAGCAACCATTTCACCCGTTCCTTGAGTGAACATATGATGATCTCCACGATAATTTTCTTTTGCAGAAACAGCAACTACGTGGGGAAATGGAAATTTCGTCTTTGGCAGATAGGAGGCCTGGATGTTTTGTTCTCTGTTATTTTGAGCCTAAAAAATAAAGAAAAATAACTTTATTACACCAGATGCGTGCCCAGGGTCTTATTTTATCCGGGTTGCAGCGGTAGCTTGCAACCTAGAAAGAGACGATCACGTCCCATAGTAAAAAACAAAATAGCCCATAACTGCCAAGCATAGAGCCATATCAAAAAAAAGAAGTACACTAACAGAACCGCCTTGTCCAATACTGCTATATAGGAAAATAACTGTCCCTTAGCTTGACCAGCAAGGAAAATATATTGATTTGAAAATCAAGAAATGTGGCTGCAACCACGGTATTCTGAATCGAGGGCATATTTCTTCCTTTTTTTCCACAGACAGCTTGGTACTGGAACATCGTAGAGAGCTGTTTAATGGCTCATTTTAGAGGAAATTGCCATATATAGTGCATATTTGTAATTAAAATTTTTCTTTTAAATGCGATCATTTTTTTTTACGAAAAACTTCATTTTTCTGTCAGGAATCATCGGATTCGTCGGATCATCACCCACATGACAAGCGGGTATGCTTACTATTGTACCATTGGAGACTTAATTAATTATAGTAAAGAACGACCTCTTCCCCATTTTGACTGATATAATCTTTTTCTGGGTTTTCAAGGTCGCAGTGGCACCTTACAACCTAGTAAGGGATGATCACGTACCATAGTGTAAAACAAAATAGCCGATAACTCCTAAAATTAGAGTCAGATCAAAAAAAAAAGTACTCTATTAGAACCACCTTGTCCAATACCTCTATAGAGGAAACTAAGAGTCCCTTGGCTTGAATAAAAATGAAAATATATCCGTTTAAAAATCAAGAAAAGTGGCTGGAACCATGATATTCTGCATCGAGGGCATATTTCTTTTTTTCTTTTCTACAGATAGCTTGGCACTGGAAGATCGTAGAGAGCTGTTTAGTGGCTCATTTTAAAGGAAATTACCACATCTAGTGCATGTTTGTCATTAATTTTTTTTAATATAATCAATTTTTCTACAAAAACTTGATTTTTCTGTGAAGAATCATTAGGTTCCTTGGATTATCACCCACGGGAAGAGAGGGTATGCTTACCATTCTACCATTAGAGACTTTAGCTTTTCAAATTCAATTATAGTAAAATCGACCTCTAGTCAATCAATCTTGTCTATTGACAAGATAACTTTAAACAAACATCTTTTGTAAGTTGCTTCTCTAAAATCTATATATATAAAAATAAGTTGTTTGTCTGTCTGTCGACTGACGTCATGTTTGTGTGTCGACTGACGTCATGTTTGTCGACTGACGTCATTATAAGGATTGAGCTGTATGTCGTCATGAAGTTGTTTGTCGGACGTCATGTTTCTGTGTCGACTGGCGTCATGAAGTTAGTTGTCGTCATTTTTGTTATGACGGTGACGTCATTAAAGATATTTAAGACATATATGTTCACGTAGAAATCTATTAATGTTTAAGTTTAAAATGACTGATGAACTTACAATGGCAAAAGCCGATGAAGATGCTCAAAGAGTCTATGCCAAAAAACTTGGTGCTGATAGAGAAAGTCAGAGAAGAAAGCGTGCCGAGGAATCAAAAGAACAGCAAGGAAACAGGCTTGAGGCTAAAGAACGCAAAACCGCGCAGTTAGATGAAGATCCACCTGGACAGCGAGAGTCAAAACATATCAAAACTGAAAATGATAGCGATGATGATTGGGTTTGGGATCTTGACTTGGATAAGGTCATCAATGCCTACCAGATTTTAGTTAAAAAAACAAAGGTTCGGCGATATGTATTTCATAGTGAAGCTGAAAAATAAAGAAGAAAAAGAAAACTGAAAAAAGAAAAAATGTAAAAAACTAAAAAATACTAAAAAGAAAAAACACTCAAAGAGAAATTACAGACCGGGACACAAATGACGACCGGGACAGAGGGAATATAAATAACGACCGGGACACTCAAGGAGAAATTACAGACTGGGATACCGGTACACAAATGACGACCGGGACACAGGCAATATAAATGACGACCAGGACACAGGTATTTAAGAATATCGTTCAAAGACAAATTTTTAATTGTAAGAAGACCGTTGAAAGAGAAATTTCTAATTGTAAAATGACTGAAGAACCTACAATGGCAACACCCGAGGAAGCTGCTCAAAACGAATGTATTCACGCCGAAGTAGCTGAGTTGGTAAAGCGTTATGTTTCAGGTTCTAGGTCCGAGAGGCTCCAGGTTTGAACCTTGGCTTTAGCATTAATACAAAAGAAGAAAAAAACTAAAAAAGGTAAAAACTACAAAAAAACTAAAAAGAAAATATATATATATATATATATTTATATATATCATCTTTTCCACAAAAATAATAATTTAGTGCTTCTGCTTAAAAACAGCAATCGAATTGATGCCTCCTGATACGCAACTATCAACAAAGTGGCAATCGTTGTGGTCGGTGATCAGTTCTTACGTCGAGATAATATTCTTTATAGGCGAAACAATCAGTTGACAAGAATTGCTTAAACTCATCGATGCTACGATGCCCTACAATATCCTGACGAATATAAATGACGCCCGGGACACTCAAATAGAAATCACAGACTGGGACACCGGGACACAAATGACGACGGGGACACAGGGAATATAAATGATGACCCGGACACAGGGACACAACTACAACGGGGACGCCGGGGGGCACAGGGGGATATATAAATGACGACGGCAACAAAGGAAATGGTCGATTAGCAATCACCATCAACAAAGCTCAAGGGCAATCAATAGAATCATGAGGTGTAGATCTGAATACGGATTGTTTTCCCATGGACCATTATGCGTTGCATGTTCAAGAGTCGGTAAACCTGACAATCTATTTATATGCACAGACGATGGGACAGCAAAGAATGTTGTATATTCGCAAGTTTTACGTAGTTAAAAACATATATATATATATATATATATATATATATATATATATATATATATATATATATATATATATATATATATATATATATATATATATATATCTATATTCACAGGTGGGACATAGGGACACAACTACAATGGCGCGTAACTAATATGGCGCGTAAAGACTTACGCGCGCGGGGGGGCTTGGGGAGGGGGGCGCGAAGCGCCCCCACCAACTAGGTGTTGGGGTGGCGCGAAGCGCCATCCCAACAGCTAGTGTGCTATATAAAGGGTCAGTCTCGTTAATCATAAATGGGGATTTTGTAAGTTTCATTGGTATCATGGCTATACAAATGGCTGAAACCTAGTAAAGAACAAACCATGGCATATACTGAACTCAGTTAGCTGCAAGATTCTCTGAAGTTTGTCTCTTATTACCTCAAATAAGAAAAAGCCATTTGCTTTTTTCTGTTTGTGATTCTTATATTAATTAAATTACAGAACAAACTGTAACCCATAGTATTAAAATCTTTATAAGTGAGCAATAATTGTGTATGTATTTATGATTTATTTATTTTTCTCGAAAACGGCTCCATGTGTTGGTTTTTTATAATAACATGTTTGTTTTTTACAATAAAAAACAAACTCTTGCCTATTCTAATTTGTATAGGCAACTTCACTATAGTGTAGGCGTGTATAGTTATATAAAAGATCGGAACAGTTTCTTCTAAAATTATTATAAAGAATGAGCACTAGCTCATAGTAACTGAAATATCAATTAATATTAGTAGCCTTACCCTAAGTGGTAGCGTTATTATCGGTAAAATTTTAAGGTAATTTTATGATAAAAAACGGGCTCTAGCCTATACTAAGTGAAATGTTTAGTATAATGATGTATTACTAGACCAAAAGGGGCAGCTAAAGCAATGGACATTGACTTTAGTTCACAATGGGTGAAAATCAATAACCTGGACCATCAAATGAGACAGGACCCAAAAAACTAAAATTCTAAAGTGTTATAAATAATAGTTCGTTGGAAGAGCAAGAAGAGACAAACTTTTCAGGCAAAATAATACTAGTATTTTTAACATTATAAAAAACATGTAGATATATTATAGTAAAGCACAAACTCAAGCCCATAGTAATTATTAACCATAAATAGGGACTAAGCAAGTTTCATCAGTATCATGGCTCTAGAGATGGCTGAAACCTATTAAAGAACAAACATGGCACATGTTGGTCTTATTTAGCTGCTTATTCTTTGAAGTTCTTCTCTTACTATTCCAAATAAAAAAAAGCCATAGGCTTTTAACTGTTTGTAATTTTAACACAAGGAGAGATATTATCTCGGTTGCAGTGGTAGCTAGCCAGCTAGCCTGGGTTGCAGTGGTAGTTAGGTAAAGGATTGATACAGTTCATTATAAATGTTGCGAGTCAAATAGTTATTAATAAAGGTTTTACTGAGACTTTAAATTGACAAATGTGTAAAAATTGGCTGTGGAAGGAATTGAACCTGTGACCCTTCGATTAGAATTCCAACACAATATCGACCGCGCAATTCAAGCTTTAAAGAACCGAATTTAAAAATAGTTTATATCGTACTTAATTATAATCCGGGTTGCAAGGATAGCTAGCAACATACTAAGAGATGATTCTGTCCCTTAGTAAAAACTACAATAACCCATAAGTCCTAAAAATATAGAATGATCAAAATAATAAGTGCACTATTAGAACCACCTTGTCCAAAACCCTTATGTAAGAAACTTACCGCCCCTTGCCTGAAACAACAGGGAGAACATATTGGCTTGAAAATCCAGAAAAGTGGCTGAAACCAAGATTTTCTGCTTATAGAGCATCTTTTTTCTTTTTACTTTCTATTTCTCAGATAGCAGGGCACTGGAACAACATAGAGAGCTGTTTTTACAGCAAAGAACGAACCGTAGCGCACTGTAACAGTTAATAAGAACATCTGGGTTGCAGCGGTAGCTAGCAACCTAATAAAAGACGATCACATCCAATAATAAAAAAATACAATAGCCTTTAACTCCTGAAAGTATTTCTGCTCAAAATTATATATACGATGTTATATTAAAGATTAAACTATAGCCCATAATAAGGGATTATATAAAGTATCAATATAGTTAATTATAATTGGAATTATGTAAGTTCCATCGGTATCATGGCTGTAGAAATAGCTGAAAACTAGTAAATGACTTACCGGATCAAAATAGTTCATTATAAATCACATAAGGAATCGGTCTGGTTAATCTGTTTTTTATGGCACTTGGTATTAACCAAGTGACATATAGCAGTCGCCAATTCTGTCGGTCTGTCCCGGTTTTGCTACTTTAGGCACTTCCAGGTAAGCTAGGACGATGAAATTTGGCAAGCGTATCAGGGACCGGACCAGATTAAATTAGAAATAGTCGTTTTCCCGATTTGACCATCTGGGGGGGGAGTAGGGGCCGGTTAATTCGGAAAAATAGAAAAAATGAAGTATTTTTAACTTATGAGCGGGTGATTGGATCTTAATGAAATTTGATGTTTGGAATGATATTGTGTCTCAGAGCTCTTATTTTAAATCCCGACTGGGTCTGATGACATTGGGGGGAGTTGGAGGGGGGAAACCTAAAATCTTGGAAAACACTTAGAGTAGAGGGATCGGGATGAAACTTGATGGGAAAAATAAGCGCAAGTCCTAGATACATGATTGACATAATCGGAACTTATTTGTTCTCTTTGGGGTAGTTGGGGGGGGGGGGGAGTAAGTCTTAAAAATTAGAAAAATGAGGTATTTTCAACTTGCGAACGGGTGATCGGATCTCAATGAAATTTGATGTTTAGAAGGATATCGTGTCTTAGAGCTCTTATTTTAAATCCCGACCAGATCTTGTGATGGGGGCGGGGAGTTGGGAGGGGGAACCTAAAACTTGGAAAACACTTAGAGTGGAGGGATCGGGATGAAACATGGTGGGAAAAATAAACACAAGTCCTAGATAGATGATTGACATAAACGGAAAGGATCCGCTCTCTTTTGGGTAGTTGGGGGGGGGGGTCAATTCTGAAAAATTAGAAAAAATGAGGTATTTTTAACTTACGAACGGGTGATTGGATCTCCATGAAATTTGATTTTTAGAAGGATATCGTGGCTCAAAGCTCTTATTTTAAATCCTGACCGGATCTGGTGACATTGGGGGAAGTTTGGGGTGGGGAGACCTAAAATGATGGGAAACGCTTAGATTGGAGGGATTGGGATGAAACTTGGTTGGAAAAATAAGCAAAAGTCTTGCATACGTAATTTACATAATTGGAACGGATCCGCTCAATTGCGGGGGGGGGGGGGGTAATTCTGAAAAATAAGAAAAATAACGTATTTTTAACTTACGAAGGAGTGATCGGATCTTCATGAAACTTCATATTTAGAAGGACCTCGTAACTCTGATATCTTATTTTAAATCTCAACCGGATCAAACGTAATTGGGGGGGGGGCAGTTGGGGGGACCGGAAATCTTAGAAAATACTTAAAGCGGTGAGATCAAAAAGCGACTTAAAGCGGATGAAACTGGATGGGAAGAATAGAAACCTGTCTAAGATACGTGACTGACATAACTGGACCGGATCTGCTCTCTTTGGTGGAATTGGGAGGGGGGAGGTAATTTTGAAAATTGAGGTATTTGTAACTTACGAAAGGGTGACCAGATCTTAATGAAATTTGATATTTAGAAGGATCTTGTGCTATAAAGTTTAACTTTAGGTTCTGACCTTCTCACAAGTGCCAAATGAGCTCTTGGCTCTTGGCTCTTCCGACCTCGTACCATATGAGCTCTCGGCTCTTCCGACCTCGTCCAAATGAGCTCTTGGCTCTTCCGACCTCGTACCATATGAGCTCTCGGCTCTTCCGACCTCGTCACAAGTGCCATATGAGCTCTTAGCTCTTGTTTTTTTTTGTTTTTAGCTACTTAAACTACTTTCGAAAGTTTTACAGTTGAGAATGAACTTCAGCTAATAATAACTGGAATAAGATTACTATTTAAGGTGCATTAAAGTAAGGGACAAACTCTGGCCCACAGTGATTATGTTATAGCAGCATTCAAAGCACAATTTATTTCTCAGGGATTTAATCAAGTCAGTGAATTAAAAATTAAGATGAACAAAAATTAGTCTAAATTGCATTCCTTTTAGTACCATGTGCGTAGCGCTATATTTTAAGAATTCTACAGATATCGGTAAATATGACAATTCACTAAACTTAAGGATAAAAATCCTACTTTAAGTCGAACTGAGTTTTCACGAATAATTTCAGGACCCAATTCCTCCAAAAATGTACCCTTCAGGTGTTATGAACCACTAAAAATGTATTCCACTACTGGGAGAAGATTTTTTATATGTGGCACCTAACAGCGAAAGCAAGTATAGCCTGGACCAGGAGAATCGTAAGAAAATTTGTGGCTGTAAGAATAAAAAACATTAATGCTTTTAAAAAACCACTGCTAGTCATCAACAGTACGTGCATCACCACGATAAAGGTGAGAAAAATTAGAAAATAAACAATCTCTTTTGTAAGTAAATGTGTTCCAACAGTACACTTAAATAAGTAGAAACATAAGCTATGAGAAAGTCCGTAAATAGCAATAAGAATCGTTAGCACTAAGGCTTTTAAAAAGCCACTGCTAGTCATCAGAACTATGTCTAGCACTAAGGCAGTGAAAAAAATGACAGTAGGATAAAATCCACCAATCGTCGTATATATCTTTTGTGCAACTTGTTTACATGCAACCATAATTGATGAATTGTGATGAATTGAAAAGTTTTATTGAGAAATTCGTTTAGCGAAATGATTAAAAACTAAATAAAATAAAATCTATTTTAATATTTTCGGGTAAATTTGTACGTTCAATTCTAAAAGTGGAAGCGGTGGTCAAATCCTATGAATATTTTTGAATCTTATATAATAGGATTAGAGGTTTTTACTAAGCACCAATAAATTAAAAATGGTTTTTAAATTTTCAGGTAATCCTTCCCCTTTAATGAAATCCCAGTTTGATCTTAAATATGCAAGATGATGTTAATAATATTTGTTACTCATGTGTTGTGCTACGGAATATGATCAATACTGAAAGCTGAAAATGACATAAATGACAGTGACACAAAAATGACAATGAAAATGACATAATTGTTTTACTGAAAATCTATTAAAAACCGGATTTGAACTCCCGAACTCAAACAACGAAGCTTAGGGGCAGAATGCAACATAGGAAAAGATAAAAATGTCCTCTCAGACCAATCACTTTTACATCGGTTAAACCCAACAGTTATTTCTGACGAAATACATTAAAGTTTACCCTTCCAATTAAATTCCCTGATGTTTTTCAATCCTTTTCTTCACGGTTAATAAGGCTTCTTTTTATTCAAAACGGGTTCTCAGAAAACACAACGAATTCCCTATGGCAAACAGATGTTAAGTCTTCTGAAATCCATTTTGATAGACCATTGCAAAACTGATGTTCAAACGAAAAGTTGAATTGTACAGCGAAAAAAAAAGCGCTCAGAAACTAAAAAAAAGTTTCTAGTGCATACTAAAAAATAAAAATCCAACGTTTATGAAAAAGAATGATAACGAATTAAATGAGAAACCTTTGGCCCATGGAATGAAGCTGGTCGAAATTTTGATCAAATTAAACAAAATAATTCTACCAATCATAATTTAATCAAGTCCTCAGGGTCAAAAGCTGCATTTTAAACAAGTGGATTCAGCATTAAACCGATACCAGAGTATTATTCATCAAATAAAAAATGGGTATTTGATTCCCTTATACTATGGAAAATGTTTACCAAATGACGAAAAGCAGATATTTGTGACTCCATGGCATAAGATGCCTTTACTTCTCGAGAGAACCCAATTTGAAAAGCTACTTCGCAGAGGCACCTAGAAAATAGAATAAAATGATAAATTAGTCAACAAATTAAGGTTATTTCTTGTACATATTTAATGGGTTTATAATAGAAACTGATATGCATAGAAATTGGATATATCGACCAGAGACAGTACGGTGGACTGAAAGACTATAACACCTCAGTGTACCTAGTGCGGATTTACGATAGTCTCCTCAAGTGGGTAGAAAAGGGTCACAGTTTTTTTTTTACCTTGGTGCTATAGACTTCCAAAAGGCATTTGATTTAATCAATCACATTATAGCTGTCCTTAATCTCAAGCTAATGGGGCTTAGAAAAACTCTTACGCTCGTGTTGGACTTTCACAATCAGACGATGCAGCGTGTGTTTGCTCTCTACGAAGGTGATAATAATTCCAGATGGTCCCCATCCACCCATGGAGCCTCTCAAGGCACCAAGCTCGCAGATATTGTATTCCTGTCTGTAATTAACTTCCTCATAGCTGATTATGACGACCGCTACAAGTTCACGATCTGTCATTTATCCTGAAATATTTATTACAAAACGGAGTTGCGACGCCACAATTCAGTTCATATTTTTCAGTGTTTTCACAAAAGAGTGCTTGGAGCCAAATCTTGAGATTAATCGGAACAAGTCGAAGATAGTATGCTATAATAACCCGTTAAAAGCCGAAGTTATGGAGCTAAATGTTCCATTCCCTCTAACAAACATCGTCAAGATCCTTGGATTTACTTTCTCAAATGACTTCAGCTTTTCCGCACATATCGAAAACGTGGTTAAAAGTGCAAACGCTGATCTACACTTTAAACGGTATGCGTAGGTTCAGTGTACCTCTTTCTAAACCTCAGCACCGTGACTTTCCACCTGATCAAGCTCTACCATCAAAAACAGGAAAGCAAGATAAGTTAGTTCCCACTAAATTAAGAACAAACCAATATGGTAATTCTTTCGTCCCGGTTTTCGTCGATATGTACAATGAGAGTTAATATTTATAGTTTGATTTATATTTACAAGTGTAGTTTAAACATGTTGAATATGTTGTAAAGAAACGACGATAGCTGCCAATTTTTTGCTATTAAACCTGTTTACTACTACTACACATGCAGCTAGGGGAATCACTTGAGCGGGACGTCTGTCCTCTTAGATTTTTTGCTCTCTGCATTAACTTTGAAATTTTGGGGGTATTTTCATCGAAAAATTAAAGAAAACAACAAAATTGTCCCCCCCCTAAATCCTGAAATACATTCTGTCCCTTCTCCCTATATTTTCATGAATACAATAACCACTCATATGAATTAAACAAGGCATGTTTGGGTTATCCACTGTTTCTTTTTATTTGCTATGTTTTTGTTTTATGCATATGTGCTAAAAGAAAAGAAAAAGAAATGTTAATATGGTACTATGTGTTCTAAATATGGACAAAACTAAATATGGGGCTTCTATTATGGGTTTCACAGAATGATTGTTATGAATAACCTTCTATGACCCAATATATCACCGTTTTGCTTATTCAATACTAGCTGTTGGGGTGGCGCTTCGCGCCACCCCTACACCTAGTTGGTGGGGGCGCTTAGCACCCCCCCAAGCCCCCCGCGCGCGTAAGTCGTTACGCATTTTGCTTATTCAATACTAGCTGTTGGTATATGTGTATATATATATATATATATATATATATATATATATATATATATATATATATATATATATATATATATATATATATATATATATATATATATATATATATATATATATATATATATATACTACGTAAAAATTGCGAAGATACAACATTCTTTGCTGTCCCATTTTCTGTCCATATAAATAGATTGTCAGGTTTACCAACTCTTGAACATGCAACATAATAATTGTCCATGGGAAAACAATCCGTATTCAGATCTATACCGCATTTTTCCAACGATTGCCCTTGAGCTTTGTTGATGGTGATTGCTAATCGAACATTCCCTGTGTCCCCGTCGTCATTTATATATCCCCCTGTGCCCCCGGCGTCCCCGTTGTAGTTGTGTCCCTGTGTCCTGGTCGTCATTTATATTCCCTGTGTCCCGGTCGTCATTTGTGTCCCGGTATCCCAGTCTGTAATTTCTCTTTGAGTGTCCCGGTCGTCATTTATATTCCCTCTGTCCCGGTCGTCATTTGTGTCCCGGTCTGTAATTTCTCTTTGAGCAGCTTCCTCGGCTGTTTCTTCTGTCATTTTAAGATCTATACTAAAAATTCCTCTTCACGTGGCAAGCTTGCTAATGCTCAACAATTTATAATAAACCTCAAACTTTAAGTATCTGTTTTAAGGTTTTCGAATTACTATAATCTATTGTCAAAATATTTCAAAATATTTATGCAATTCCCAGTTTTTACTGGGAATTTCGGCTGTTTCTTCTGTCATTTTAAGATCTATACTAAAAATTACTCTTCACGTGCCAAGCTTGCTAAAGCTCAACAATTTATAATAAACCTCAACATTTAAGTATCTGTTTTAAGGTTTTCGAATTACTTTAATCTATTGTCAAAATATTTCGAAATATTTATGCAATTCCCAGTTTTTACATTTTAGTTTGTTTTCTTTTTCTTCTTTATTTTTCAGACGTCATATGCAAACCCTGAACACAAAAATACATACAACTTATTTTTATATATATAGAAGATATAATCTGGCGTAACAGACATAGTGTAACAGACATAACACACAAACAACTTATTTTTATATAGATAGATTTTGTGATACGAATTACTAAATATTAAATCTTTTGACAGTACTTATACGTAATAGCGCCTATATGAAGTTCTTCATCTAGGTAGAGTATATTTCTCTGACGAATCTTAGTGAAATATCACAAAATATGATGAAAATGTAATATTTTAGAAACAAATTTGGGCTATATATTTGCAAATTACGGGGGATGGGAGTAAAGCATAGCGAGTATGCATGCAAAATGTGTTAGGTACAATTATTCTGCATATTATGAAGTAACAATTGTTTTCTAACTTCACCCCCCGTCTATTCCACCCCCTATTGTGCGAATATATAGCCCAATTTACACATTTCCCGTCTATTCTGTCACTTGTCTTTGTTTGTCTCCCGCTAAGCTGAAAGAAACTAACGAAGAAACCAATTCTACAGTGTGTCAACGGATGAAGAACTTAACATGTACTGAACCATGTAAGCATCCTTTTGACATTTGAATACCAAACTAAAAGTAAGCAAAAGCGAGTATATATGAAACTATATGCATTTACTTAACCAAATAGTTTATACTCGTAATAAAAGACTATATATTGCAGAAGAACGGTATAGAAAAAACAGGGGTGGATCTAGAGTAAAATCTTGAGGGGGGGGGAATGTGACAAGGGCACCAATAAGTAAAATCTTGGGTGGGGGGAATGTGACAAAGATGCCAATAATTGACCAAATTTATTCCAAAAAAGAGTAAAAAAGAAAGAAAGAAAGAAAACACAAGGAAAAATCGTGGGGGGTCAGGACCCCCAGCCCCCCGGTAGAAGAAAAAGAATAAGCGAAAACTTGTATAGCTTAAGTTACTAGAGGAAAGACCTTAAAATTGGGACACATAAAACAGTAACCAGCACCTTATGAGATTAACCGAGTCTTTCACACAATGAAACACCAAAGACCTGTCGAGCTTAAGAAACATACGCAAAAAGAAATTCAAGCATCTCAGTAGCAATAGCATAGCAGGGCAATTTGAAAAAAAAAAGAGACAGAACCATTATACAGGACGATTTTGAGGTTACCAAGATGAGCCGTATGATTGGAAACAAGAGGTAATAAAGGGTATTGCTACAATACGAATAAGTAAGAAAGCTTTTACTATCGTCTGATCGAAGACTAAAGGGACAGAGTATAAGATCACCCTTAAGATAAATTGGTCTCAAAGCTTGGCATATATGAGCATTGGCAAGTAAACAAAATTCGCTTACAAGACCACCACTGTCACAGAATGTAACACGGATGTCGTAGGTTAAAATATACACGCCTTATCTTTTGGAAGTCAACAGAATACCGTAATCAGTAGCATAACTGTCGAAAACCTTTAGTAAGATACTAAACAAAGTGGAATAAGTAGCAAGCAAATACTGGTTATAAGGATAGCTGAAATTGTCGACATGGAGATCTAATACAGCAACAAATCCGCTAAACTGATAAAGCTAGGAAAATTGAATTAAGCATTATATTCATTACGAAATGGTACAGATCTGAGGCTATAAAAATCCAAGTGAATCAGTAGTGAAACAAAGACTGAAGACCCGAATGCCACTCAAGCAAATCAATGGAAAATTTTGAAGGGTTGAGGGTTAATCCCGTTCGTTAGGTCCATAGACCTGAGTTGTCGAATATAAATAGCAATTTCTTTAATAGAAGGCGACAAAAAACCCACAAAACAAGCTTTTCAAGACAAAATTAAATCCAGCTAAGTTGATTATTTTTCTAGTAACGGTCAATGAAAACTATTTCCTCAAACATAAGTGTCCCAAAGGAAATCAAACAATGATATTTAAATCCAAAACGGAGTAATACAATCTTTTTAGAATGTCAAACTTTGAACGATCACAATTTACTATCGATGAACGGTGAACCTTAAAACGCAAAGGATTTAAAATGAAAAATCAAGCCTAGCTTATGAAGAACAGAACGTACGAGTGAATGAAACCTGAAACAAACAAAGAAATGAAAATGACATATCAAGCAAAATTTACAACGAACACACAAACAAAGAATGGGGCAACCACACCCTCAAACCTTTTAAGGACTAGAGTTTCATTTGCATTTCGTCGAAAACGATCTTTTTGTCTGATATAATCTTTTTTATGTCTTATAGCATCAAAAAATTACTGTTTAAAAACAACTTGTTTTGATCAATACTCGGGCAACTTGCATTCAACTTGTTCTGTCAATACAGAGGTTAATTAGAGCTTCTTTTTTAAACAGCAGTGAGGTTATTCCGTACCAACTTCGGACAAACTTTGCTCATGTTGAAAATGTCATGAAAAATTTACCGAAAGGTTTCTTGTAAATGTAGCTAACTGCTCTTAGACTCAAACGATGATTTTCTTAAATATCGATTTTTCCAATATTTTGCACCAGTTCTTGCTGTCCAAGACGCAAATTATCTGTAGCGACCTCTCTTCCCTCTTTACATCTTTTAGCCCACTCAAAAACTCAATCCTACAAAGGTGCGGTGTTTTTGAGATTTGTCAAAAAAAGAATGAACTGTCACGCAGGTCTGCTGACCTCTGTAACATAATTGTATATTTTCCTCTGATGTGTATTTTATCAATTGCCATAGTATTGCTTCTGTGTGAGTGAGTGCTTAAAAGTTGAAGTTGTTAACAACTATGCATAATTTTGCTAGTGTCCTTCACGTTTTTATCTTTTTTTTTCTTTTTTTTTTATCCTCTTAGTGCGTTATTGTTATGTATACAGAGTAACAACAAATTGTTCTCATTATTATGCTTTACTAATACATATAACATCAAATGTATGTCTGTGGATGTGATTTCGCGTGTGTATTTGATAGTATATTCTTTTTTCTTTACTGAAAAATAGGCTGAACTAATCAAGCTGAAAACGTGGAAATATATTTAAAACAATTTTGGAGCTACATAAAAATGACAAAATTAGATAAAACCGAAAAAAAAAGAAACAAAAAACCAGGAATGTGATATCATGAAGCGTGCAATCCCGATGGCCTGAGCAAGCAAACGGAGGCAGTAAAAGACCGCGGATGATACATGTTTCTGCAATTAAATTTAGTACAATACTCATCAGCAAAGCTAAAGTAAGGAGCAAAATACAGATTAGCATAAAATTACCATCGTGTACACACAGATAGCATCCTCGTGACATCGTCTGTATTTAGGTGGCACTTAAAGCATTGACTAGCACAACTGGAACAAAAGCAAACAATGATTATTTGGAACAATTCACAAAAGCCATGCGAAACAACCATACAGAAAACGTTCCTCAACCAGGTATCAATTATAGCTTATTCCTTTACATACAAAACTATAAATGAAACTTAAACTGAAGAAATGACCCTACCCTAAAAAACGTAACTGCAGAAATAGTTCTTTATGGAAAGGGAATTTCATTGGGAAGGGGGTAAATTTTGACGGGTTAAACTGGTCCATAGTAAAAAGAAAAAAAAATTAGATGAGTAATATACTATGTTAAGAACAAAATCATAAAAATCAAACTATTTTGTGGGTGTAGTCAGATCTCGTGCGATATTTCATTTCAATTTAATGACATGGGTTCAGTACCTTTGTGGCAATAGCAGAAGGTAACCCAAGAAGAAAGAATCTAACTTAGAAGAAATAACATATCAATAGTTATCGTTCATAAGCCACTTTTTTTCCTCTTTTTGCCACTTAGATTGAATATTTTTTTTTTTTCAAATGCTATGAAAGGAAAATAGGTACAAAGCTTTGACAAACTTTAATATACAGAGGAGAGGGTTGGTGGGGTGGTAGCTCCCTTTGTAGTTGAATAATATGCTATATTGAAAAATAAATGTTATGTTTCTATTTGAAAGACCTTAGTTTTCGTTATTTAAAAATTTTGTTCGGAAATTAGAACCAAATTGGTTAAAAAATAACAATAAATAAACAAATAGAGAAAGACTGCAAAATACATAAAAACAATTGCCACTATCATAAAATTCTGCCATTTGCACCTTTAGCTACCTTTTTACTTAATCTTTCAGCTCCATCAGCAACTAAACCAGCACAAAAACTTCTTTAAACTTCTAGCTCAAACAATGAGGCATGCCATGACCCCTGAAATATACTACAGAGTATTTTTGCCTCAGTAAAGTGAGGGGATGAAAATTTACTACTTTTTGCAGCGTCCGTATCTATGTGTGCTTTTTTAGTTATTGACTTATTTTTCCTTTTCTCCATTTTCTATATTATTTACTCCTTTTTTGCTTTCTTTTGCAACGTGTGTATCTATGTTTTTTTTGTATTTTCATTTCTCCTTTTCCATGTTATTAATTCTTTTCTTTACTTTTTTAATTATAAATATTTTTCGTTCTAGAGCAAAAAATCAAGTTCGGGCCTTCGCCTTATGAGTTTGCTGTCGTTAAGGTGTCTATGTCACCGGTGTTCACTCGACTACAGCGTGGTCTTCATTCATCACCTGTATTGGTAAGTAGTAATGTTTGAAACTGAGTTTTCATCGAAGACTGAGGCTAATGTCATGAAAAGGAAATTAGATGAATATGAAAGTCGTAGAGTAAATTTTAATTAAATTTTGAATAAACCGATAGGAAGAACATCGAATACGAATTTTGATGAAAATTAAGATAATATTATTGATAGTAACTTTGTGGAGTAGTTCGGGTTATGGGATGTTGGAGCTTGGCGGGAGAATGTCTTCCAAGTTGTCCATTTGAACGCTCAGGGGCTGAATTCTTCCCTGGACAACATACAGCTTATATGTAGGAATTCTCCCTGGAATTATCGGCCCATATGAAACTTTTTAAATGAGAAAAACCAGATACTTACGCATATACCTATACATATATCAATATTTACAAATAGAAAGATGGCAGAAAAAGGTGGGCTAGGATTTTATGTATTGTGTAATCCAGTAGCAATAAGAAAAGATGATCTGTCTACAAACGTTGAACGGGTATTTGAATCTGTTCATAGAAGTGGCTACAATGCTCCAAAGAAAAGGTGATAATTTGTAAAATATATAGATCTCTAAGCAGCTTAACGAAGCAATTTATGGAAATATTATAGAATGTTCTTGGGAAAGTATTGTCTTGGGAAGTATTACTATCAGATACATCAGATCTTTTCACAGTAGGAGTTTTATTTCCACTCCCCCGTCTTGCCCACCGAATAGCCGCTGATAATAAACCAAGTTTCCGATATACACCAGAAGACATCAAAAAGCTCAAGGGTTCATTACGTCATGGGAGTTTACAATACCTGAGAGGGTGAGCTTAGAAAATTATAATAAGGTATTTGATTGTTTTTTTTTTTTTTTTTTTATGAAACAGTAAGGAGAAACTTATCCATCATTGCTGAACACCCCAGCCATGTCTTTCTAAAAGATTAACACCCATAGCCCCATGGATTACAGGAATACTAAAGTCAATAAAGAGGAAACAGAACCTTTGGAAAGAGTACATGAATAGATCGAGCGATGCTAAAATAGAAGCTTTTAAACTATACCAGAACATGCTTAAAACGCTGATTGGAAAAGCTAAAATAACATATTCTTCCCGAAGGTTTGGGGATTGCGAAAAAAACATTAAGAAAACTTGAGATTACAAAAAACATTAAGAAAACGTGGGAAGTAGCGCAACCATCGACAAGTCCTTGAAAGCTCATTAATGTTTAGAATCGGGTTTTCTCTGATTAAGACCAAGTGCATCGTCACATGACCAAATTTTTTACTGAAATCGGGAAAAAAACAGCGTTAGGTGTGGTTTCTTCTTCAAGTTCAAGATCTTGGAAGCAGTTCCTCAGTCCTTCCTGTGCAAAGTTGATGGTTCTTGAGTCAGTTATTGATCAGGAGATGAAAATAATAAATTCATCATTAAAAAATTCTTCAGCTGGATTCGACGAGATTCCTGCCTAATTAAACTAAACAAATTCTTCCGTCAATCATTACAACACTGTGTCACTTGGTTAACTAGTCATTCAAGTTCGGAATATTCCCTAAAGTTGGCACGAGTTTTAACACTATTTAAAGGAGGTGACCGTGAGGACCCGTGGAACTATAGGCCAATATCTCTTCCATCTATCTGTTCTACAATATTTGAGAAGTCTATTCTAAATCGTCTGCTGGGTTTCCTGGAAACGAGGAAGTCTTTTTATCGGCACCAGTTGAGCTTTCGGGAGAAGTGCTCAGCAGAACATACATGTAATATGTTTCTTCATTTTATATGACAGTCTTTAGAATCTGGCCATATCCCTGCGGCAATATTCCTTGATGTGAAGAAAGCTTTCGACAGACTCACACACGAGATCCTTCTTGGTAAGTTGTCGCATCATGGTGTTCGTGGAGAAGCTCTGTCCTGGTTTTCTTCATTCCTAAATGGCCGATCCATTACAGTTGAAGCTTCTGATGAGCATGTTCCAGTCGAATATAGAGTGCCAAAAGGCTCAGTTTTTAGGCCAACCCTGTTTCTAATATATATCAACGACCTCTATCGACTATTTAGCAGCCCATGATCTAATTTCTGTTGACAATTGTGCCAGAAAGGAGATGCTAAGGTTGGAGCCTCATCTACGCCTTTGCATAGAACTCTTTGCATTCGCCGACTACAGCACCCCAGGGGCTGCAACACCTGATGAATCATCCCTTATTCTCAAGCTAAAATTGATGAGAGAAAATATATATCAATGGTTTGATGCAAATTTATTAGCTTTGAATGTGAAAAATTCGTTTCTTCTTTTATTCTCCCGACAGGCAAAAGCTTTCCTACAATGAAAGAGCTTCAAACATCTGGGGGATCCATATCCCACCCAGCTGACCGGTTCGTTCAATTCCTTGAGGTAGTTGTAGATGAAAAGTATATTTCAAGCGACATATTGCGTCGATGAGGTTAAAGTTTCTCAAGGCCTCGGAATTACTTGGCAGTTGAAGCGAGTCTTTCCTTTCTTTATCCTTCGTCTATTATACTTCTCTCTTATTTACCCTTATTTATGTTACTGCTCGTCGGGGTGGATGTCTACACTTCCATCTTTACTTACACCTTTACATAAGTTCCAACTGAAATCAGCAAAAGTCCTGCATATTTCTGCCCATATATCTGTACCCATATACCCATATTTCTGCTGAACTTCTGAAGATAAAAGTAATTGATATGCTACACTTCTCTTTGATTGCATTCCTATATTTCCGAGGAGACCTTCCATCAAGTTTTTTCGGCCTAATTGAGCTTTTTCGAAATGTCAGTCCTTACGAAACTAAAGTAGATGGTGCGGAGACCAGTTATACTCGGGTGGGGATTGATGAGTAGAACCTAAATATATTTGAAGGGTAAATGTACTTAATATTTATTTATATTTTTTTTTCAAAATAACAGGCCATTGAGCCATTTGGGATATTTTTGTTTATAAATAGAAGTATATTGGTCATAAAAGGAACTTGAAAAAGGATCACAACCAAATATTAAACCTGAACTGGATTCATGAATTTGAGTCAAACGGATGGTTAAAGATGATGGCCCATAAAAATCAGCTTAACAG
The DNA here is from genome assembly GCF_032884065.1 of Artemia franciscana. Lineage (NCBI taxonomy): Eukaryota > Metazoa > Arthropoda > Branchiopoda > Anostraca > Artemiidae > Artemia > Artemia franciscana. The sequence continues at coordinate 25,342,519 of NC_088882.1, read as the reverse complement.
ACTCAAAAAGGTTCAAAATTTTTTTTTTCAGCTGGAAACTCATGTTTCAAATGGGTTTTTCTGGTTCAATCCAATGAAAAGGGGACAACAATTACCAAGGACGTGTACTCAGTTTTGGCAGATGACTGGTAGCAAATAGCACATTCACCCTAGCAAAACGGTGCCAAGCACAAGCACAAGCTTTTAGAAAAAATCTCTAAGGAATATCTTTTTTTTATAGGAAGGTTAAATGCACAACCGATGCAAAAGCACTTAAAAGGCGAAATGCTCTCGTCTGGTAACACTGCACGTACTTTGAAACGTTGGAAAATTACTAAGGGCCACAGTAGAAACAAATGAAACAGACACCGTTGAAAATTTGTGCATTGTGCTTCTTGAAAGACAAAACTTCCTGGAATGTTTTAAGTAAAACATTTCCAATCATTCTCCTTGCAGTCTTACTTTGGAACTTGGCGATTATTATTTTTTCCTGGACCTCCACAATTTCAGTGATAGAACAAAACAATTTTTTATAGTGAAAATCTATAAAGCCCTAATTTACGCTTCAAGAAAAAGTTTAAGGATCCTCCAGAAACATAGATGGCGTAAAAGGCGTCGACAGGTTATTACCAACGTTTTAGGTGATAGGTGCTTTCATGGAAAAAGGTGACAAACCTATCTCCCAGCCTTGCAGGGACAGATATCAAATCCCAGGCCCTGTGTTACCAATCAGAGCATCAATCGATTCTGCTACAACATTTTACTAATTCGCTTTTCAGGCCTAATTATCGTGAATACAAAATAATCGTAAAATAATCGTAAATACAAAATGGAAGTCATGAAAAAAGAAGAAAAAATAAGAAAAATCAAATCGTAAATTTGAAAGCAGCACAGGAACAGAGAGAAATTGGCAAGCTGGCACCAATGGCCAGTTAATCAGACTTTGACTATGTACAGACGTTTCATGTTTCTCAACCAGGAAATTTATTGTCCAGTCGGATTCCTTGAGGCGCAAGGCCACTATTATAGGAGTTCTTTTGGAAGAGAAGGCATGTCTGATGGATCAACTATCATAAACAGATGCTTATCACAATTCTGCTCTTTGAGTTCGCAAGGCAGCTAGGAAATGTCCGACAAAAACAATAACGCTGGAAACGATCCTCTTCTCTTCTCAAGAGTGTCAACTTCTAGTGGGACTTTGCAGTTATAAATTACCTACTTAATTGCATCTTTTGAAGAAAATGGAGAACCCCATCTTTATCACTGTATTTTTATCTTTGGCGATGGAATACTGCAAAAAGTTTAGCACCAGACAGACATGAATAGAACTAGCCATTTTATTGTTTCTACTCCAAATAGTTAGCGACAAATTGTGCAATCAAAAACTATAGTCCATATAACACGCCAATTCTTCAGGAAGCACACAGATAGACGATAGATCAAGTATGTCCAGGAACAAGGGAAGCATAGGGACCTATTCACCTACTCCCCACATTTTAAGGGTAACTTGATACCACCGGGCAGGTAAGGCAATAGCAGAAGGTATCCTCCCCTATTCTGCTTATTACCTGTGAAACCTGCAGAACACTACTGATGCACATTAACTGCACTTCCACTGCTGACGCACCTTAAGACTATAGAATATAGATGGTGCTGTAAATACACCTTCGGACTGCGTAGTGGAATTACAATTTTAGATGATTCAAGTTCAATTACAATTCAAGTTCAAACCCCACATCAACATTTTGAAGGGGGAGGACAAAAATCAGCACAGCACCAAATAATGTCCGTAGACGAACTAAAGATATTACATTAACTTATAACAATGAGCAAAAATATCTCAGCTACAAGAGCAAAATACTTAGACATAATATATTAGGAAGCAACAAGATTGTCAGATTAAACCATCTCATATTAATCCTTTGGTTAATATGGTTTAATTCCTGTTTGATAAAGAATTGCTAAAACAGGTAAAAAAAAAAAAAAACAATAAAGCCATCAATTCTCTTCTGTAGATTCTCTATATTATTAAATAATAAAACATAATATTTACTATTTTATTCTATTTATATACTGCAAAGAAAGTTTTTTAGCAAACCAAAATACTGCAGGACAACACTGGATAAAATATCGATTATATAAATCTACTACAGATGTGGGACGGAGGACGACCTTAGTGGACGATGCACAAGGTCTATTGGGCTTTTGACTTCAAAAGGAAGGAGTATGAGATTATAGCATATATGTATGATGATGAGGATATGCAAGGTGAAGTAAAAGGCTGACTTAAGGCACAGGCGGCAAATCTCAATGCTGATGGAATTTCTAAGTCAATGAAGATATACGACAAGTGCTTGAATGTGAATGGTAGCTATATTTAAAAGTAAAGTACAGATGTAGTTTTCAGGTGTATATAAAACAACTCTAGAATTTTTTTTTGACCTTTTCTTACCAGCTGGGATTTTTTTTCGGACTAAGGCTGCATTGGGAGTGGGGGACTGACCGGATCTGAATCTCCGTCCCTGATATTTTTGTCCAACCCTTAAAACTAGCGGAAAATATGTTTCAGCTAGTTTTTTTTATGTTCCATAAAAAGTTGTTTTTTGTAAAACCCCAACGCGAAAGAAAGTGACTCGCCCCACCCTTCCCACCAGAAAAAAACCATCCTGGGAACTTTTTGGTTTTGAATAGTCCTATTATTCTTTTTAATAAAAAAATCCCGTATTTTCAAACAATAAATTTATGTCCTTAAATTATGTCCAATAAATAAATTTATTACTTAATTAGACTTAGTTCCACATACGTAGTTTGGCACAAAAGGCGACAATAGTGTCTCTCAAAGATGACCTCTTAGGGCTCGCAGTGATGTACAGATGTCCCACCAGTTAAGCCTGCCTCTCTAGGCATCGATCCGAGCGGCACATTTTACCGTCCATTCCTTCTAATACCGGGAGGAACCCAATACCAATCATAATAAGGGAGCCTGCCATCACCCATACGGCTTCAATACCACCAACTACTACTTCGAACTCTCTCAATTATTGATGATTGCTATGTTTTTTCAAGCAAGGAGGTGTTCGTAATCCTATCAGACAAGTGGATACCCGGAAAGCATCGGAGGTAATTATTTTCGAAACCTTATATTCGTTTTTTAAGCTGTTTTATCAATGCCCACCTCTCGTATCCATACATTAGTACAGAAAGGAAATTGCTATTAAGGAGTCGGAATTTGAGTTTTAGAGAGTATACAGAATTTCTCCAGACTTTACCTAATTTGGTAAAAGCGTTGCCTGCACATGCAATGTTCGTAATCAGCTCGTGATACAAGCTTCAATCAGAGTTTATGAGGCTTCCAAGATACTTCATTTTTGCAACCTCCTCTAGAATCAGAACCAGCCATCAGGGACAGACCAGGCATTCAATTAAAATTGTAGCGCATGACTTTTGTTTTTCAGTAGCTGATTACCAATCCAATTCGTCGGGCTGTGTCTGCGAGCTCTGTGATTTTCTGTTGAAGGCTTCCGTTAGGTGAGAAAGGAACGCAAGGTCAACAGTGAAATCACAACCGAAGACAGTGCAGCTATCCTTCAACTGTTTCACAGAGTGTCTATTCATTGCTTCAGCTCAGCCCATCAATTCTTGGCCAATTTCATTTTTCACTATTTTTTCATTTGGAAAGTGACCCCTTCATATAAGGTCTGTGGATTATCGGCAGGGGTTCCGGTTGCAAGTTTATAATTTTAATTAATTAAAGTGCATTTTCTGTTGTCAAGCTCAAACAGTTAAATTTTTTCAGCCCAAAAGTCTTGGTTTATGAAGTTCACTTGCATAAGAGTCGAGGCAGATAGGAGGCCCTTGTAGGCTTTGGATTGGACTCTTATTTCCATCCATATTCCATTTTTTTTTCTGGCGGTAACCAATCCCTAAACATAGACCAACAATATAGTTCCTTTTTCATGCCCATGTTCATCGCTCAAAGGCACGGAGGCCTTCAAGCCGTGGCTAGCGTTAGAGCGTTGCTGCTCTAGCGGTAACCCTCCGCTACGCATGTACCAACAATATATTTCCTTTTTTCATGTCAAACTCCATCAGGCCCATGCTCACTGCTTAAGGCACGGACGCTTAAAGCCGTTGAATGTTTAGCCTATTTCCCTAGCGTTAATCAATCGCTAACCGTATACCAACAATATAGTCTTTTTTTCACGCCCATGTTCATTGCTCAGAGGCACGGATGCCTGATGCCGTGGCTCGTTTAGACCATTGCTCTAAACAAGCCACGAACCAAGGTTTTGCAAATTCTTTAAATGAACTAATAAATACTAGACAGTCAGACCCTCATCCCATCTGGCCTATGGCCGCCGCTTAAAGTATGGACATATTGACAATATCTTCCAATATATAGGCAAATTTGGCTAGATATATAGGCAAATTTGGACTATATATAAACAATTTGCCTTCGTCAGTTATAATCGACAATTCGTCGCCAGAAAGCGGTTTTGCCGAATGTAACAATTTTTGGCGAAACTGAGTTGCGAACGCCATCTTGTGCAAAACAAAATTCTCTTTCGAATGGTCTAATTGACATTGCCATAAGACATCTCTAACTGCCTATATTTTGCAGTTCTCCTTTGCCGAATCGCATATTTTTCGATTTCTTTACAGCGGTTTTGCCGAATCGTATACGGGATTATAGCATGGTCCGTTTTGCCAAGAGTTGCTGATTTGCTGAACACGACCTTGGAGAAGAAGAAGACGAACTTTTTTTATCTTGGCGAACAAGATACCCCCATAATAAAGACTGACTTCTCAAAGTGGACCAAAGAACTTACCCCCATTTCTTTTATTCAGAAAAAATTTGCCGAACTAAATAATGTTACTTATAAAAACCATTTCCAAATTTTTGTAGATGGGTCCAAAATGAATGAGAAAGTGGCAAGCGGAGCATTCTTCCCAACCCATAATATCGCTTTAGGAGAGAGATTACAAGATAATTCATCTGTAATGTCTGCCGAGCTAAATGCCATAATCATGGCATTAGATTTCCTCATGGTTAATGAATATATCAATGTTAATATTAAAAATATTATAATATATTCTGATTCTTTGTCAAGCCCTGAGCTTCTTTCGTCAGCTTCTCAAAATAAGATGGATATTGACACATTTCTTTGTCTTAGGATTATTGATATTTTTGCTTCAAAAGGTATTTTAACTCATATACAGTATATTCCAAGCCACTCAGGTATAATAGGTAACCATAAGGCAGATGAAATAGCCAAAAATGCTTTAAATATTGACCAGCCAAGTGGGAGACCAATCCCCATTAGAGATATTTACCGCTGGAGATTTACAGAGGTACTGATAAATAATAAGAATCCTACCCCATCACCTTTCCCAAGTAAGCACCTTTCCAAGATTTATCATAGGATTCGGTCAGGTTCAAATGGGCTAAATTTTCAGGCATTTTCATATCAGATCCCTAATTCAAGTGGCGAAGTTCCCTCGTCCCCCCTTTGCAGGTCATGTAATCTTAAGAATGAAACAATAGATCACTGCCTATTTGAATGTAATATGCTGACGTCTGCACAGTATACCCTGCGATGTAAAATGTTAGAATGCTTCAAACACCACAAAATTCCACTAACAGCCAAGAGTCTTGCTGACCATACTCTCCCGCAGAGCACAGAGATCAATATATACTCTCTTATAATTCAACTACTGGTATCAAAAGATATACTTCAAGAAATCTGAGCAGATACAAATCATATAAGATTAACCAGCTCCATAGCTCTGTCGATCTCACAGAGTGAGCCAAAAGGAAAAGGGCTAAATAGTATCAACTGAAAAGCCCGTCTGCTGAATAAGAAGAAGGAAGATATAATTATGATGCCCAAGAGACTGAAAATGTCGATTTCCCCAGATATTTTTGAAACAGACAGGTAAGAATTAGATATTTTGAGACAGAAGTATGTACAGCAGCATTAATTGTAGTTTGCTTCCACAGTTCTAAAGGAGGTGCTAATGAAGGTTCATGGGCAGAAAAAGCTGGGTCAAAGATGTCAGTCAAGGAAACAGATGAGGTGGTAGGCTATTAACCCTTGTGCCACTGAACATACAACTGAACATGAGCTTGATTCTCAATATTAGGTATATTTGCTTAAAAGTTTTTCCTCTACTACTAAAGACCTTCTATGTTAGATCATTGATAGGGTAGCCACTAAAAAAAAATTTATCAAACCTAAGCTTTTGAAGATCAGAATGTAATTCTCCTATCTTTCAGCTTTGATTTGAGGCCAAAATCACCTCTCTATTTTGCCTCTAAGCATTTTCAATCTTTTTTAGAAAACAGTATTTTACAGAAGAAAATGCCTGTGTATAACTATTGACTTTAGGGTTCTGTCCATCTAGTAGCCAAATTGGAACTATGTGCTTCAATGAAATTCTATGAAACTGGGTGGTTTTGAGCTGGTTTTGGGTGGATGGGAAACCCCAGCAAGTGAGTTAGATCGGAAAATGTGAATATGATCATTAAGGTTATAGTCCAGTAGACCTATTACTTCTGTATAACACTACTTTTCCTCCTTAGTATCAGTATATTTTTGTAGGCAAGTTCAGCTGCTTTTTTTACATCTAAATTTACATTGAAAATTAAGAAATAATATTAAATAGCTAGGACATCTTACTGATGGACTTATTAAACACACAATTTTGTCCCGAATGCAATGGTATTTTTAATTTTTTTTTAGAGATGTTTTAGACATGTAAAACTGAAAAGGAAAATTCACAGTAATTCATGCTTCTATTACAAAAAAAATCGCCAATTTGTGCCACTAGGTGTTTATGTGGCTACCCTATCATTGAGACTGACACCCTGGCATAGTTAATGAAAGTAATTTAGTTACACTAGGCTATCAAAGCTGGAGAAAACCCATATGATGGCCAGAATGGAGAACATAAAGCTTTCTTTTTTAGCCCCGAAGATTTGTCTTCAGATTCTGATGAAGATTCTGACCCGACGTATTTCCCGCAAGTAGAAAGTGGCGATAATACTGAAAATCCAGAATGTACACCCAGTAAGGGATCTTCATCAGAAGTCGAAAGTATTGCACTCTGCGAAGATGCTGGCCAGTCCAGCTCTCCTACTACTTGGACAAGTAATAGAACAGAAAGTGAACCAGAGGCTACCAGAGAAATCAGTGAAACAGCTTCTGCTAGCATGTCTCCAACCACAGAAGGAAATGATGGCACAGAAATGAGAAATGATACATCCAAAAAGGTCAGAAAGAGGTTAAGTAACAAGGAAAAGTGGGTGAAAAATCAGATTAAGAATGCAGTAAACTTTATGTTTATCTGAACCCTGTTACCAAAAAAGTACATGGAAAGGAGAAGGAAGTGAAACCCTTTAATTGCCCTCATTCGTGTCCTTTCAGATGTTTTGAACATTTCTCAGAGACTGATCGTCAGATTGTGTTTAAAACTTTTGGGCATTGTCAAAAGATTCCAATAGGATGTACTATTTGAAAACAACGAAACCTTTACCTAAAAAAAAGGAACAAAAAAAGAGAGACTCGCCGGAAGCAATTTTCCACTATTTCCTGTCAGTTCATAAGAAAACTGTGGAGGTCTGCAGAGGATTTTATTTTGCTACCCTAGACATCGATGATAAGCGTATACATTATGCCCATAAGTTATCAAGTGGTGGAGTACCTCATGTTAGTGTACCACAGAATCCTGTGAATAAAAGTAAAGAAGAGGATCTCGCGCAAATAAGATAGCACATTGAAAGCTTCCCAACCATTGAATCCCATTACTGTCGTGCCAAAACCAACAGAAAGTTCCTCGACTCTTCACTCACTATAAGCAAAATGCATTCATTGTATGAAAGTAAGTGTGCGGAAGATGATAAGTTGCCTCTCAAGGAACACATGTACAGAAAAGTTTTCAATTGTGAACTTAATCTTGCATTTCATGTTCCTAAAACTGACAGATGTAATGTTTGTGAAGAAAAAAAGGTGGCCGAAAAAAATGGTACTGAATTATCTGAGGAGGTCAAAACCTCTCATGCAAAACATGTGAAAGGAAAACTAGAAAGCAAAGAAGAAAGAGATAAGGACAGGGCTTCAGATGACCCCGTATTGTGTTTTGATATGGAAAACGTTTTTTCTTTGCCAAAAGGGGATGTTTCGTCCTTTTTTTACAAAAGGAAGATCGCTTGCTTCAACTTAACTGCTATTCTTACATTTCGCAGACATACAGGAGAGCTAATCAAGAGAGTTTATTGTTGTTTGTGGTCAGAATGTCTTGCTGGTAGAAGTGGAAATGATATTGCCAGTGGTCTTTGTGCTATCCTTGATAAGGTTTTTACTACCTATCCTGACATCAGGAAGTTGGTTACCTGGTCAGATTCATGTGTGCCTCAAAATTGTAATCAAATAATGAGCTACATGATGCAAGACACCCTGAAGAAGCATTCACACGTTCAGAGTATAACGATGAAGTATTCTGAGCCTGGCCACTCCACGATTCAGGAGGTCGATGCTGTTCACAGCGTCATTGAGAGATCTTTGAAGCACAAGGAAGTCTTTTCGCTACTAGACTTGACAAAAAAGCTTTTGATTGTTCGGCCCCATAACCAGAAATTCCAAGAAGCTTGTTGCTAAGTGAGACCTCCCACTCATCTTTTGTTGCATTTTATTGTATAACTCCCAGTTAATAGTCGAAATTAAAATTTGTCTATCAGATGATATACGTTTGCCGAAAGTCGCATTTCTAATTCATGCTGAGCCAATTCCGTTTTGCCATATCTTACCTATGTTCCGGAATTTTCAGGCGGTTTTGCCGAAACTGATATTCATTCCGTTTTATCTCAGGAAAGGCTCATCTTAGGCCAATAAAAATGAGCACAACGATATAAGCGATTTTTCTTCTTAATTCTGAAACAAAAATCAACGCTCTAGCTGTAGCCAATTCCGAGATACAAATGTCAAAATTTTCAAACTCGTTTTCTCCGGTTTTTGGAAAAACAGATTCGGCAAAACCGCTTTCAGGCAACGAATTGTCAATTTGGCAATTATAATTGCCAAAAAGGCAAGGTAGGACCTCCAACAGATTGAACCCACCGTGAATTAGCATGAGAGGGTTGATTCTAGTTCAGCATTGTGGAGTGACATGCATGAGAGGAAAATTTTCAAGTAAGTCTACCCGTAGTCAACCTGCGTGTGTTCCCCAGCGCGAACCTCCAACAGGTACGACTCTAGTTCGGCATTGTGAAGGGACACGCATGCACGGAGAGCTGTAGCATAAATGGGAGACAGTAACAACGGCAATCAAAGGGGTAAAATTAACCTTGACTGGGCTGCCCACTTAATTGGACAATCTGTCTTGGCTTTTTTCTACAATTGGCCATGACTTTGACTTTTCCCACAACTATTCCCTTTTTTTTAAATTCCTCTAACAAAGAAACACGCCAGGAGTATACAGTGAATGAAGAAGGCAAAGAGCACAAGGAAATTGGAGCCTTGTCTCCTACCTCCTCTCTGGAGATCTGGACCCATTCAGTTAGGTCTCCGTCATCAATTCGTACAGCACCCAGCTAGTCACATAAAGCAGCAACTATACTAATATTCTTGTCCAGAAGCCCACGGTGGCGGAACATTCTCCATAACGATTCCATACGATATAACGATACCTATACGCATTAATCGATTTTGCTAATTCTTTATTTTAGAGATTCTGTTTCTCTATGGTATTTCTAGATTTGTAGCAGCATATACAGGTATATCGTGACAGCTGTATATCGCGATGTGGCATATACAGCTTAAATGTCAATTACAGGTCAATCAAATATCAGTTATTGCGTATCCTATGAGGGTAAATTGATTAATGTTTAACCATACATACACTTGAATCTGCAATCACGCTTATGCAGTCACTAAATCCAAAGGTGAAACGGCTTAGCATTAAAAAAAAAACTTTTCCAATGCCAGTTTATTCTTTTCCGTCCTACTTTGTTCACAAAACGTTATAATAAGCCAGTATTAAAAGACCAAGAGGTATTCTTTTGGCCAAGAGGTATTCAGACAATAAAAAGAAAACGAATATTACAAAATGGTAACTCGGGCATTTTAAATAATGTCAAAAAGCATAATGGTATAAAGCAATTTTAAAGGCCAATCGATTCCTTTTTTAAGACCTTTAAGGCGATAAGCCTTAAAGGCTTATCGCTTTTTTTTATTATTATTCACACTGAAGACGGTCAAGCGGAGTTTCTGACCGAAATATTTACATAGATCCTTCGTTTTTTATTTCACTGGCTTTAGTTATCCTCGTTTCTCTCTACTTTACGTTGCTTTCATCTTGTCATGATTAGCCAGTGTGGTCTCGGAAATAATTCAGACCAATATATCAGAATTTTGCAAGAAAATCTAGAAAAACTCAATATTTTAGAAGAAATTGGGAACCTAAAAAGCCAATTACCCAGCGTACCTGCAGGCCCCAAACATACCGTCTATTAATTACTGGAACCGAATATTTGTCTTTCATAGATTCACAGGCTATGTGGGAAGAAAAGTGTGAGTAGTGCTCCTGCGTCTCACTGTTGCAAGTATTTAAGAGGATCCCGAGACCAAGCGGCTTCAAGTTGCTGACGTAATTTTTCCAAGACTGGTCATCAAACTGCAATCTAAATGGACTGGTTATGTCATGAGTCAAGTCAAGGACTTCCACTTGTGTTCCATATTCTGTCCCTAAACACATAAGTAATTAAGGTTAGGATATCACTTGAATTTTAAAGTCACAATGACACTTCTAACTTTGATTAGCTACCATTCTGTAAATAAGTCAATAAAAAAGGAAGTTAAAAGCTCATAAACATTTTTTCGGGCATACAAATTAAAAATGAAAATTCCCAATAACGATCTTTAAAGACTCACTAATGGTAGTTTGTGTCTCAACAATTTAAGAAAAATATACATACCAAATGAAATAAAATATCCAAATTGGATAATTCAATTACACCTGTACAGCTATTTACGTCAATAAAATTACGCCAATAAATTGATATTTACGCCAATAAATTTATATTTACACCCTTAAATTTATATGTCGCGAAAGCTGTTTTCTTACATACGGTTGAAGTTTTTGCTCAACCATTCTTTAGAAATTCAAGCCAGAATATTTTCTATGCGGTTACTAGCGTGTCAAAATATGTACTAGGTAATTTTGCAGGCTATTATGTAATATATGTTATTATTTACGACCAATGAAATTATTAGAACTGATCATTAGAGGTTACAAGAATAGTAATATCTTAGAATATTAATTCAATCTATTTATCAATATTTTAATAAAATGTTATCAATAAATCATAAGTAAACAATAAATTAGACATTTACACAACCATTGATTGGGACAGTTCTAAGCCAAATTACAAATTGTAAAAACTGTCATGTACATTTTAAGAAGAAGCATTTTTTAATTATGCCATTGAATTTTTGGGAATATTGTATTTTTCCTGAATATAAATTACTATTTCTAGAAGTCCTAAAGAGTATGCCACAACAATTCGTTCGTAGAAGGGCAAAGTATCTAGATTAGGTGTTGAAATAAGGTTAATTCTCCAGTTTAAAGTAGTAATTCTATTTTTTTGCACGGCAAAGCTGCTGATATTCCCGTATTTTGATCAACACCGGTATTAGAGTACTGACAATGATTAGAGTAGCTATAGGTACATAAATATCATTTTTTTTTCAAAAGTTTGGTTTTCAACTGTAAAAAATTAAATAAATTAATAGTTTTTGTCTTGGAGGCGAAATTTTTTTTATTATTACTTTGTTCAAAACCAAGATAAAAATCTTGAGAAAACAACGAAAATCTCTTCATTGTTGAGACAGAAATAATCTAAAACCTAACCCTTAAAAAGAGTTAGGTATTATTATTATTATTTATTGGAAAACCTGTCTTACAAAGAAAGGAAAAGACGGAGCAGTAAACGAAATAAAAAAAAAAATAAAAAAAGAAGAAACATACACTAAGCACAAGAACAAATAAACAAAAAAAAAAAACAACACACGCACACATACGACAAAAACATCTTGACTGCTGACGTCGTCGTCGTCCAGTACCGACGACCAAGGGTGGTTCAACTTCGTCAAAAGGGAATTATAAGCATGAATTTGCTTCTATTCAGCTATAATGGGGTCAGAAATGCTGAATTTTCTAACCCGATAAGAGTTGCAGGTCCAAGGTGGAAAATGTAAAAAAGTATTTTGTGAGCCGGAAAAACTGAACGAAATTTCAGATTTTGCGAGTATTTTCCAAAACGGCGATTTGAGTTGAAAAGTTTCGAAAGAAGCCGGCTGTCGAAGCTTAGCTTATTCTTTATAAAAGAAGCATATGATAACCAAACTCTACGTTAAATTTGAGCAATTAGTAGTTGTCACATGTGCATTATTAACGAATCAATAGGAAGACCAAGACAGGTGATATTAACTACTGGCTGAATCTTACTATTTCCGAGGGGAATATCGCCAAGCAACGTTTACCTCCAGTTGAAGAATACAAATTCGGACTTCTCGGCATTAAACTGAAGACCCAGTTTTGTATGCTCAGATTGTAGCGTAGCGAAAATCTCGCTACTGTTATGGATAGTGCGGCTCAAATTCAGAATGTCGTCTGTATATCATACGAGAGATAAATCAAGACCAGCAAAGATTAAAGATGTGGGAACAGCTAACTGTCTATCAAGAACTCCGTTATTGAAGACTAAAGGGGAAGAAACAACACCTTGATTGGTAGCTTTTTCGACGTAGACAAAAATATCATGGGCTGCAGAGTAAACTTGAGAGCTGTCAGCTTTAGATACTGGGTGAAGTATTAGGCAAACTTTAAGACGAAAATACATGTCTCGAAGGGCTCTGATATATGAAGGGCTAACACCAAGTTTAGCTACATGAAGTAGCATAGCGGAGTGAATGAGAGAATCAAACGCTTTACGAGCAACATGCCCAGCTAACACGAGAGTTTCATCTGATGCATCAGCATCAATGAATGCGTTAGCGACAGCCGACAAAACTTGGGCACAACCGAAACGTGGCTGGAATCCAAATTGGTAGGGTGGAACATAGCATTTTGCGTTCAGATGGTCAATGAACAGAAGGTAGTAGCCACCGTTACATGGCGGAAAGACGAGCATTGGGTGGCAAGTTTACCCTTCTAAAGAATTGGACTGAGATGTTCAATCGAGAAAGAAGGAGGCACAACTCCTTGTGTAACCATCATCTGCATCAAAAGAGCAATATGGTTTACCAGCACCTCGCATCCATGGAGAATGTGAAGAGCGCTCATTCTATCAATGCCAGAAGATTTCTTACGCTTCAGGGGTTTCATGGCTCGCTAGTACAGAATCAGCCGAAACAACAAAATTGCCGGTAAGACAACTAGACAGAAATTTATCAAGCCTATGTTCATATGCGGAGTGTAGGGCGGCATCTGGCAAGGAGAATTCAGCAGAGAAGTACGAGGGCCCACATAGGTGGGCGCTAAGTGGATCTCTTGACATATTTCTCCAGAAGGAAGGTTGGGATAGAGAAGCTTGCTGGGACGTCTCTTGAACTATCTGGTTCATGTGGATAGATAGTTCTCTTACAAACTGTCTTTTGGTAGAAAGACGAATGCCAGAAATACAGCCAGAGCGAGGACGATCACATTGGAGCCACAAATCGTACCAAAATTTGGATTTTCTCCAAGCTCCAAATAGGCTCGGATAACTGGATCAATGCTTCGTAAAACCCCGACCCATAAGTTTAAAAGGTATAGCGGCTTTTTCTGCGCATCGCAGGGCATGACAAATTTGTCCAAGATAGATGTCTAACAGCACCAGCATTTTATTTGCATCAGTTTGCGGGTTTCTCATGAGCAGCTGGAACGGAACATGAGTTTTGTGTAGGACAGAATTAGTAACTGTTTCGAAAAGATCACCTTGGATGTTTTTCCAATCCCTGTAAAATTGGGTCTGAGGCTAATGTGGTTATGGGTTGGGAGAAGACTGAGCAGAAGGCAAGAAAAAGATGCAGATATTGGAAGGTGGTATGAAAGTTGGAAGTCAGTAACGACATGAACAGGTGACACTTGAAGATTTACAGAAAAAACTTCATGGTCAAGATTCGAGACGTTACTTGAATGGTGTGTGTAAGTGTAATCGAGATTTTTTGGCAAGAACTTAAGCCAATCAAAAATCAAATCAACAACACCAGACAAAGCAGAAGTACACAATAACGAGGTTATTGTGTACCTAAAAAATAAGTTGTCTGTCTGTGTGTCTGTCTGTCAGGTGACGTCATGTTTCTGTGTCGACTGACGTCATGAAGTTAGTTGTCGTCATTTTTGCTATGAAGGTGACGTCATTAAAGATATTTAAGACATATATGTTCACGTAGAAATCTATTAATGTTTAAGTTTAAAATGACTGATGAACTTACAATGGCAAAAGCCGATGAAGATGCTCAAAGAGTCTATGCCAAAAAACTTGCTGCTGATAGAGAAAGTCAGAAAAGAAAGCGTGCCGAGGAATCAAAAGAACAGCAAGGAAACAGGCTTGAGGCTAAAGAACGCAAAACCGCGCAGTTAGATGAAGATCCACCTGGACAGCGAGAGTCAAAACATATCAAAACTGAAAATGATAGCGATGATGATTGGGTTTGGGATTTTGACTTGGATAAGGTCATCAATGCCTACCAGATTTTAGTTAAAAAAAACAAAGGTTCGGCGATATGTATTTCATAGTGAAGCTGAAAAATAAAGAAGAAAAAGAAAACTGAAAAAAGAAAAAATGTAAAAAACTAAAAAATACTAAAAAGAAAAAACACTCAAAGAGAAATTACAGACCGGGACACAAATGACGACCGGGACAGAGGGAATTTAAATAACGACCGGGACACTCAAAGAGAAATTACAGACTGGGATACATGGACACAAATGACGACCGGGACACAGGGAATATAAATGACGACAAGGACACAGGTATTTAAGAATATCGTTCACAGACAAATTTTTAATTGTAAGAAGACCGTTGAAAGAGAAATTTCTAATTGTAAAATGACTGAAGAACCTACAATGGCAACACCCGAGGAAGCTGCTCAAAACGAATGTATTCAAGCCGAAGTAGCGACTGACGTCATGAAGTTAGTTGTCGTCATTTTTGCTATGACGGTGACGTCATTAAAGATATTTAAGACATATATGTTCACGTAGAAATCTATTAATGTTTAAGTTTACAATGACTGATGAACTTACAATGGCAAAAGCCGATGAAGATGCTCAAAGAGTCTATGCCAAAAAACTTGCTGCTGATAGAGAAAGTCAGAAAAGAAAGCGTGCCGCGGAATCAAAAGAACAGCAAGGAAACAGGCTTGAGGCTAAAGAACGCAAAACCGCGCAGTTAGATGAAAATCCACCTGGACAGCGAGAGTCAAAACATATCAAAACTGAAAATGATAGCGATGATGATTGGGTTTGGGATTTTGACTTGGATAAGGTCATCAATGCCAACCAGATTTTAGTTAAAAAAACAAAGGTTCGGCGATATGTATTTCATAGTGAAGCTGAAAAATAAAGAAGAAAAAGAAAACTGAAAAAAGAAAAAATGTAAAAAACTAAAAAATACTAAAAAGAAAAAACACTCAAAGAGAAATTACAGACCGGGACACAAATGACGACCGGGACAGAGGGAATATAAATAACGACCGGGACACTCAAAGAGAAATTACAGACTGGGATACCGAGACACAAATGACGACCGGGACACAGGGAATATAAATGACGACCAGGACACAGGTATTTAAAAATATCGTTCAAAGGCAAATTTTTAATTGTAAGAAGACCGTTGAAAGAGAAATTTCTAATTGTAAAATGACTGAAGAACCTACAATGGCAACACCCGAGGAAGCTGCTCAAAACGAATGTATTCAAGCCGAAGTAGCTGAGTTGGTAAAGCGTTATGTTTCAGGTTCTAGGTCCGAGAGGCTCCAGGTTTGAACTTTGGCTTTAGCATTAATACAAAAGAAGAAAAAAACTAAAAAAGGTAAAAACTACAAAAAAACTAAAAAGAAAATATATATATATATTTATATATATATATATATATATATATACTAGCTGTTGGGGTGGCGCTTCGCGCCACCCCAACACCTAGTTGGTGGGGCGCTTCGCGCCACCCCCCAAGCCCCCCCGCGCGCGTAAGTCGTTACGCGCCATTGTAGTTGTGTCCCTGTGTCCCACCTGTGAATAGAGATAGATATAAATATATGTTTTTAACTACGTAAAACATGCGAATATACAACATTCTTCGCTGTCCCATTGTCTGTGCATATAAATAGATTGTCAGGTTTACTGACTCTTGAGCATGCAACATATAATTGTCCATGGGAAAAACAATCCGTATTCAGATCTATACCTCATTATTCTAATGATGTGTCCCTGTGTCCCGGTCGTCATTTATATTCCCTGTGTCCCGGTCGTCATTTGTGTCCCGGTTTCCCAGTTTGTAATTTCTCTTTGAGTGTCCCGGTCGTCATTTATATTCCCTGTGTCCCGGTGTCCCGGTCGTCATTTGTGTCCCGGTGTCCCGGTCTGTAATTTCTATTCGATCAATCCCTGTGTCCCGGTCGTCAT
This sequence comes from Artemia franciscana, assembly GCF_032884065.1. Taxonomy (NCBI): domain Eukaryota; kingdom Metazoa; phylum Arthropoda; class Branchiopoda; order Anostraca; family Artemiidae; genus Artemia; species Artemia franciscana. The sequence continues at coordinate 25,325,875 of NC_088882.1, read as the reverse complement.
TTATATATCCCGCCTGTGCCCCCGGCGTCCCCGTTGTAGTTGTGTCCCTGTGTCCCGGTCGTCATTTATATTCCCTGTGTCCCGGTCGTGATTTGTGTCCGGGTGTCCCAGTCTGTAATTTCTCTTTGAGGTTCCCGGTCGTCACTTATATTCCCTCTGTCTCGGTCGTCATTTGTGTCCCGGTCTGTAATTTCTCTTTGAGTGTTTTTTCTTTTTAGTTTTTTACCTTTTTTCTTTTTTCAGTTTTCTTTTTCTTCTTTATTTTTCAGCGTCACTATGAAGTACATATCGACGAACCTTTGTTTTTTTAACTTAAATCTGGTAGGCATTGATGACCTTATCCAAGTCAAAATCCCAAACCCAATCATCATCGCTATCATTTTCAGTTTTGATATGTTTTGACTCTCGCTGTCCAGGTGGATTTTCATCTAACTGCGCGGTTTTGCGTTCTTTAGCCGCAAGCCTGTTTTCTTGCTGTTCTTGTGATTCCTCGGAACGCTTTCTTTTCTTACTTTCTCTATCAGCAGCAAGTTTTTTGGCATAAACTCTTTGAGCAGCTTCCTCGGCTGTTGCCATTGTAGGTTCTTCAGTCATTTTACAATTAAACATTTTTCCGTGAACAAATGTCTTAAATACCATTAATGACGTCACCGTCATAGCAAAAATGACGACAACTAATTTCATGACGTCAGTCAACACAGATACATGACGTCATCTGATCCACAGACAGACAACTTATTTTTATATATATAGATATATATATATATACTAGCTGTTGGGGTGGCGCTTCGCGCCCCCCCAACACCTAGTTGGTGGGGCGCTTCGCGCCCCCCCAAGCCCCCCCCCGCGCGCGTAAGTCGTTACGCGCCATATTAGTTACGCGCCATTGTAGTTGTGTCCCTGTGTCCCACCTTTGAATAGAGATAGATATAAATATATGTTTTTAACTACGTAAAACATGCGAATATACAACATTCTTCGCTGTCCCATTGTCTGTGCATATAAATAGATTGTCAGGTTTACTGACTCTTGAACATGCAACATATAATTGTCCATGGGAAAAACAATCCGTATTCAGATCTATACCTCATTATTCTAATGATGTGTCCCTGTGTCCCGGTCGTCATTTATATTCCCTGTGTCCCGGTCGTCATTTGTGTCCCGGTGTCCCAGTTTGTAATTTCTCTTTGAGTGTCCCGGTCGTCATTTATATTCCCTGTGTCCCGGTGTCCCGGTCGTCATTTGTGTCCCGGTGTCCCGGTCTGTAATTTCTATTCGAACAATCCCTGTGTCCCGGTCGTCATTTATATATCCCGCCTGTGCCCCCGGCGTCCCCGTTGTAGTTGTGTCCCTGTGTCCCGGTCGTCATTTATATTCCCTGTGTCCCGGTCGTGATTTGTATCCGGGTGTCCCAGTCTGTAATTTCTCTTTGAGGTTCCCGGTCGTCACTTATATTCCCTCTGTCTCGGTCGTCATTTCATGACGTCAGCCGACACAGAAACATGACGTCACCTGATCCACAGATCCACAGAAAGACAACTTATTTTTATATATATAGATATATATATATATATATATATATATATATATATATATATATATATATATATATATATATATATATATATATATATATATATATATATATATATATATATATCTTCTATATATATAAACATAAGTTGTCTGTCTGTGTGTCTGTCAGGTGATGTCATGTTTCTGTGTCGACTGACGTCATGAAGTTAGTTGTCGTCATTTTTGCTATGACGGCGACGTCATTAAAGATATTTAACATTATTAGTACATACGGCTTTGTATATGCACAGACAATGGGAAAGCCAAGAATGTTGTATATTCGCAATTTTTACGTAGTTTAACTCCTGCAGACGAAATGAATGCTTGCCTGAAAAATTCTAATTTATGGGCACACGTAAAAATATTAAAATTAACTACAAATATGCGTGTCCGATTGCAAAACGATGACTCTGGTCAAACATTTTCAGATCAATTGCTGGCAATTGGAAACGGAAAGCTCCCAGTAGTGGGAAAGCCAAGAATGTTGTATATTCGCAATTGTTACGTAGTTTCAAACACATATATAAATCTATCTATATTCACAGGTGGGACACAGGGACACAACTACAATGGCGCGTAACGACTTATGCGCGCGGGGGGGCTTGGGGTGGCGCGAAGCGCCACCCCAACAGCTAGTATCCTATAATAACACAAAACTTATCTAACTGGCGAATCTGTGAAACCCAAGTCCCTAGTTTCTCACACGCAAAAATAAATAAAAAGTTACGACCAGTCATTGCGGTAATCTGTCGGGATATAGATGTTTACAATAACATATTCTACACGGAGAGCCAGAAAAAAATCACTTTAATCAAAAATACTCGACTGCCACGAGATGCTAGCAAGCATCTCAATACCACCCGAGGGGGGGGGGGCACTGGAAGCGGATCGTTTAGCGGGCACCAAGTAGCTAGCGAAATTATTGTAAATTTTCAGAAGGCCTAGGCTATGACTCGTCAAAACATGTTCTTGCAAGCACAATGCGTCAGAGTTCGTAAGCAAACCTTTAATCACCCAAAGTTTGACTAAAAGTCCACCATTAGTCTTCCACGAAAGTAGTCTGCGCAGCAGTAGACAGATCCATATCATACCGTGGGCTTTGCTAGTTGACTGTTATTATTGGGACACTTTACAATGTAACAAGTATGGCCAACAACTTTACATTCTAGACCGAACATTTTTTCTGGATACAGATAGGTACTGTTACAGGTGTGATCGCATGATCCACAGCGAGAGCAGAGGGCCTGATTGGAGCACTGTGAGACCAAATGCCCCTTTTATGACACGAGAAACAACGCTCTAGAAGATTTACACCTTGAACGCTCGGGACTTCCCGCACTGTGAAACTTTCACGCAGTTTGGTACAAAAGATTTGGTTTGATTCTTATCGTATTTGGACAATACAACTTTCAGGACTCATTTAAACAGTGGGGATTTCACACTCAGCGAGATACCTGAAGTAATGTTCTTAGTATTCTCGGAAATTTTGTTCGCTGCAAGCTTTGACTTAAGAACAAGTTTCTTTTCCGAGGCCGATCTTTCAAGTTCAGTTATTTCACTTGAAGGCCCCGGGGCAAAGTTTATCGATTAAGTCCTTACTAGCACTAGGTGAGGCCAGGTTTACAGGACATTTCTTTAGTACAAGAGCAAACGAAGGAGCTGGGGCAGGGTTAGCTGTTACGTTGGTATCAATTCCAGCTGGCCAAACAGGAACCGAACGCCTCGCATTCTCTAAAAAGCTGTCAATTTTTTGAGAACGTTCATTAGCGTTTAAGACTAAAGTAGCCAAGACTGCCTCCCCGATTGTTGGGATTTCAGAGGCCGAGAAGATCACAAAAGTGGGAATACGTAGAATATCCTTTGCCACCTGATTTAACTCTGTACATATGTCAAATACATTATCTTCATCCTTCACATGTTTCACAAAACGGAATATTCAGCTCCTTATACAAAAGCTCTTTAGCACAGATAAAAGTAACGTGATAATAAAAAACTCACAGTTCTTCCGATAATCAGATCAATTTTCGCACCATCAAGCATGGATCTGGTGACAAAGTTCAGCACCGGATTTAACATAATCTTCCCATTTTGATTGGACATTGTACTATCTAATTATCATAGCCAGGGACATTCCAGTATTCCAATCAAAACTAACTGCATTCAATGGAAGCGCAAAATCCAAAATCAGAGCCAGGGGCAGTCCAATATTTCTTTATGGTTCAAATTTCTGTCAACAGAGAATGCATGGTAGAGATAGATGTAAGCACTGTCTATTACCCTTGCAAAAATAACAACACAAGTAAGTGAACATCAAGCATGGATCTGGAAACAAAGTTCAGCAACGAATTTAAATAATCATCCTATTTCGATCGCACATTGCTCAATATAAATATCATAGCCAGGGACAGTCCAGCATTCCAATCAAAACAAACTGCATTCACTAGATGTGCAAAATCCAAAATCAGAGCCAGGGACAGTCCAATTTCAGTCAACACAGATCGCACGGTAGAAATAGATGTGAGGGCTGTCTATTATCCTTGCAAAAATATCACCACAAGTAAGCTAGGCACAACAATTACTCATATAGATGGTACACTATGTCTATCTAATAGGTCACCACTCCTTTAGAGAGAAAGTCTTGAAACTTATAGGTTTTGGACATTCACTACGGAATTTACGGTTCAATATATGTATAAATTACCTTTGATAATATATTTTATCCTTGCAAGAATATCAACACAAGTAAGCTAGGCACAACAATTATTCATATAGATGGCGTATATAGATGGCATGTTTGAGTTTGACCCAGTTTAGCATACTAACCCTAAAGTATGCTGAAGTTTTTCTCTATACACTGTATCATCCGGGCAAAATTAAGGACATAATCCACAAAACAAACAAGTGTCAAGTTTGTTGCGACCTCAATACACGAGGATACACATTTTGATGGACCGTCAAGACACCGTTGGCAAATAGAGCACACGAAGTATAAGCACCTTGACGCGTACCTTCATAAAGAGAAACAAAACTATCCAGATCAATCTGTAGACCGCTGAGACAAGTGAGTATGTTTCGTGGAGTATGTGTTAGATTAGACGAATTTGTAAACAGTAACCGAAGTGGGTTTGTAATTTTAATGGGTAGTTTAAGCCACGAACATAAGTTCTTCAAGGTGCAAATAACAGAAGCATGAACGCCTCTTTTTACGGCATTGAACAGCATGGCTCCGTGTACCAATGAGTCAAATCGTTTCGACTCATTGTATTCAACCTAGTATCGTTTGCAGCTAGAACGATACTTTCTCGAACCAGTTAAGCTTCCATCAAGACATGATTTACAGTACTAAGTGCATCAGCGTACCCTATTTTAGTCGGAAAACCAAAAAAGCATGGACGAACGCTATAGTTTATTTTTCGTTTATTAACAAAAAGCAGCAAATGAAGTTTAAGAGTGTCATTAAGATAGTTATAGGCCTATATACCGAAAACTGAATGTTAGATTTGCCTTTTTTGGGATGGGAGTGACATCACCAGTGCAAAAAGACGACAGTATTGTAAAAGTATTAAAGATCCTCCGCATAAGCAGGTCTAGGTGCAAAACAGAGCAAATGGGCTCCATGGATTGCATGTAGTGCACTGGTATAATCTATACTAAACGAAGCTTTTCGTTTCAGCTTTGAGACTGCCGTTAGTATGTCTTGTATTGTAACAGCGTAATAAGACTCCGGATAACTAAAGAAAAATTCATCGAGTTCAGGTTCAACTTTAGGCTAAAATTGGATCTCATGCGGCGAATTCATTTGAAAAAATACGTCTTTCACTCAGAAAGGGGGCTATTAGATGCCTTAGGAGAATTCAAAGATGTGGCGTTAGGGGGAGCAAACGATTTTCAAAGGGAATTAGGCGAAGCGGAAACTCTAAACGAGTGTCAATCAACAATGCCTGCACGAAGACGAGCTAGCTCACTTGTGAAAAGCTTTTTTTAGGAAGCCGAATATCATTCAAAACACAGGAACTATGACGGCCATTACCTTTCCAAATAGAAACCCAAAGCTTCACATGGGAACACGCTTCAAAGAGTTTTGCATTTTTTTTTATCGATCAGGGAATTGAGTGCCGATGCAGATTTTTCAAACTGGGACTGCAGCTTTTCCTGCAAATCTTAGAGATTGGTATATCTTAGAACAATATAAATCAAAAGCAGTCTCACTTTTTATCAACAGGGCAAGATTTCTGAAGAAGCTGGAAAGGGATACGAATTATTTACAAGATACAATCAAGAACTTCTTGATGTAGAAGATATCTTCTTGATGAGGCATAAATCATCATATTCGACCTTTTCAAGTTTCTGAACACAATTACTATATCACAAATTTTATACAATTTCAAGGAGATTGAGGGGAGAGGGTAACAGAAAACAACACGGGTGACAAGCTGGTTGCCCTCCAATCATTTTCGGCCTTGAAAGACGGACTAACATTTTCAATTTCTATTCAGATGAGCCCCTACCAGTTTTTTTTATCCACACATTTTTGGGTTCTAATTCAGACCATACCGTAAAATGTTATCACTAGTTGAGAAGAAAACAAAGATATGAAAAATTACGCAAAACCTTCACAGTTGCTTTTTTATATGCTTTTTTATCGATCAGGGAATTGAGCACCGATGCAGGTTTTTTGAACTGGGACTGCAGCTTTTCTGCAAATCTTAAATATTCGCAGATCTTAGAACAATAAAATTCAAAAGCAATCTCAATTTTATCAACAGGGCAAGATTTCTGAAAAAGCTGGAAAGGGATATAAATTGTTTACAAGATAGAATCAAGAACTTCTTGATATAGGAGGATATTAATTTTATTCCAATCAATCTTTTAAAACCATTTTATCTTGGGCGTTTCTGGGTTCATTGATGCATGGGTTAATTCCAGTTTATAAGACATAGCTAGGAGAAGGGGGTTTGATAACTGGCAATTAGATATTACAGAAACATGAAAAAATTGGAAATCAGCCAAAATAGCCACGGTCTAGATTTGCTTTATGAGATGAGGCATAAATCATCATATTCGACCTTCTCAAGTTTCTGAACAAAATTTCTATCTCAAAAATTTTGTACAATATTAAGGGGGCTGAAGGCAGAGTGTAACAGAAAACAACTCGAGTGACAGGCTAGTTGTCCTCCAATCATTTTTGGCCTTGAAAGAAGAACTAACATTTCCAATTTCTACTCAAATGAGCCCCTATCAGTTTTCTGTATCGATACTCTTTTGGGCCTTTTTCAGACCATACCGTAAAATGTCATCACTAGTTGAGAAGGAAACCAAGATATAAAAAATTATACAAAACCTAACCTATTTGGAGGATGCAGTGTACCACAGACTCAAATTCAGGCAATGTCAAAACACTTCATTTAAGCTTAAAAAGAGGGGGAGGGGGTCTGTAGATGTCATATAAAAAGGATCATTTATTAGCAAAGCAGTTATATTATAATATTGCTAGTAGCGAAAATATCTCAAATTCCACAAAATTTCCTTTTGAGTGTGATTCATTGATAGTAATTTCTGGTTGATTAAATAGTAAACTATCGGAAGGACTTTATTTCTGCTTGGCTTGGGTTTCAGAATGGCTCTTAATTTTCTTTTGAAAATCGTCTCTTTCGGATTTTTTTAATTAATTGAAAAAAAAGAAATATCATTATGTTTAAAATATAGGAATGGCAAAGTCTGAACTAAAGGAGCGAGGAAAAGCTTACCTTGCTTATGCCTTTTCTTTCTTTCATTTTCACGATCATGCCTACCAGTCGTTAAAAAGAATATTTTTTCTGCAGTTGGATTCGGCCAGGAAAGTATACCCTTTTTATCTAGGCAGCATAGAGCAGTTACTCGACCAAAAGTATGGAGCAGATTCTGTGTCCTGAAAGGGGAGGGACCCCAACCTCTGAAATTTCTCATGCAGTATTTCTTCAGTGCCTCGTATTTAGCAAATAATGTCAAATGTGGATGTGGGCTCACTGCTGCAGCCTCAAAGGGGTCGTCAGTAAACTGAAATTGAATAGATGAAATTTCTCCATTTATTAAACATCTACAAATAGAGGAGGTCCTCAAATCAAGTAGAAAGAATATTTAAGACGAGATTTAAATTGAACTAAAACTTCACGAGAAGGAGTAAAGAATGTAGTTACTAACAAAATGGGATGGAGGAGGAACATATGCTGCTGTGTTTGCTTCAGACAGCTAGGTGCTGGGATGAGTTGAAATAAAAGTAGGATGGAAAAAAAATATGTCAAGATGGCAGAAAAACAACTGTTCGACCTTTGAGAACTTTAATTGTCAGCAGCAAGGTAAAAATTGAAGAGCCCCCACCCCCTGCTGGATCTTCACCCAGCCTCTGAAATAAAATTTCATTATTTCTACTGATGATGGGGTGCAAAAACGAAAATTGTGGAAAACAAATCAAAAAAGAACTTGCCAGGTCCGAGGGGGAAAAAATTCCCTATCAGGGAGGAAAAGGAGCTAAAACACGACAAAACTTCGTTCAAGAAAAAAAGCAAATTTTTTCGTGAGGAGACGAGTAATCCTTTGTCTCCTCTGGGCATGTGTATTTGTGTCAAAATTCCTCTCTAAATAACTTTAAAGAAAAAAAATGCTCTTTAAGAGTTTCGATACTGTGAGAGAAAATCAAGATAACTTACTTTCAGAAAAATAGCATACACAGATACCAAAATTTTACAAGGAGAAAACTAGCTTAAAAAAAAAATTATATCTCAAAAAGCAGAAAATATACCATGGTTATTGACTCCCTAAGAGCCCCGCTCAAACTGATTAGCCCTGCATAAATTTTTTTTTCTAGCAAAATATGAATCACTTGACATCTTCCCTTTCTGTAGCTAGTAAACCATGAGTATTTTGAGAAGAAAACTGAAGTATTGAAAATAAGTGAAGAGTGGAGAGATTGATTCGCCTTTGAACTGTGAGGACACAAACCTGATTTCACTTTGAATTTAACTGGATTCCACAACAAGTGAAATTGTGTAAAATACTGTGTTCACAACAGGCACTACAATCCTGCGCGGGAGCCGTTTTGTTGTGGATTGAGGGGGGGGAAGGGTTTTGTGGATTGGGTGGATCAGATTTTCTTCCAAAATCCATGCAGAGTTTGTCTCAACTTTCTTACGGAGTTTGCATTTTAAACTTTGTCAGCAGCTCTTCATACAACATTTCTGCCTGCTTCGAAACTATCATTAGAGCTCTTTTCTGAACTGTTTCGAGCCTGGCACGCATAAGCCAAATCGCCACACAGGATCTGCATATTCCAGAATTGGGCGAATAAAAGATCTAAATATTCAGAGGAGGTGATCTGGAGGGGCTCTATTTTTCGAAATAAGCTTGAGCATCAGCAGCCCAAAATTACCCCTTTTTACTAGATTAAATAAAAAAAAACAAGTTTTTTTAAATGAAAGTAAGGAGCGACATTAAAACTTAAAACGAACAGAAATTACTCCGTATATGAAAGGGGCTTTTCCTCCTTAACGCCCCGCTCTAAACGCTAAAGTTTGACTCTTTCTCTTAGCTCTACTTCTTAATACAGTAAAAAACTTTTAGCGTAAAGAGCGAGGCGTTGAGGAGGAAAAGCCCCTTTCATATACGGAGTAATTTCTGTTCGTTTTAAGTTTTAATGTCGCTCCTTACTTTCATTTAAACAAACTTGTTTTTTTTTTATTTAATTTCTAGACGTTTTTTAATTAATGCATGTTTTGATCTTGGCTCTCCGTACATAAATAATTAAAACGAAATTTGCATAATAATTTTTTTTGGGCTAAATGGCTTTCCCATAGTTTTAATCTGAAGATCTTGAGAAAAAAAGGAGAGAGGGAGGAAGCCTAGTTGCCCTCCAATTTTTGATTACTTAAAAAGGCAACTGGAACTTTTAATTTTTTTACGAACATTTTCATTAGTAAAAAATAGACATAATTACGAATTAACTTACGTAACGAACTTCTATATTCGTATGTTTTTATTGCGTATATGAGAGAGTTCACCCCTCGTCGATACCTTGCTCTTTACACAAAAGCTTTAAATTCTGTCCCAATTCCCTAAGAATGACCCTTGAATCACAAAGGCCGTAGAATAAATGGTTGAAATTACTAAAAATGCTTCAGTGTAAAGAGCAAGGTATTACGAGGAGGTAAACCCATCATATGCACAATAATTTCTGCTCGTTTAAAGTTTTAATGCTGCTCCTCACTTTCAGTAGAAAAAAAAATTGTTCATATATATTTTTTAACTGTTTTTTTTTTTAAATAATGCTAAAAAATCCTGCGCCCCCTTCATTGAAAGTCTCTTCCCCCATGAGAAGTTTTTCCATGGAAAGATCCTCCCACGTAACCCCCCCCCACGTCAGCTCTCCCTCCCGAACCAAAAATAAATCCCCCATAAAACGTCCGTACACTTCCCAGTAACCATTACTATATGTAAACACAGGTGAAAGTTTATAACTTGCATCCCCTCCCACGGGGACTGCGGGGGATTAAGTCGTCTCCAAAGACATAGTTATTAGGTTTGTTGACTATGGTGAATAAAATGGCTATCTCAAAATTTTGATCCGGTGACTTTAGGGGAAAAATAAGCGTGGGAGGGGGCCTAGGTGCCCTCCGATTTTTTTAGTCACTTAAAAAGGACACTAGAATTTTAATTTCCGTTAGAATGAGCCCTCTCACGACATTCTAGGACCACTGGGTCGATACGATCACCCCTGAAAAAAAAAAAAAAAACGCATCCGTGATTTGTCTTCTGGCAAAAAATGCGAAATTCCACATTTTTGTAGATAGGAGCTTGAAACTTCTACATTAAAGTTCTCTGATACACTGAATCTGATGGTGTGATTTCCGCTAAGATTGTATGACTTTTAGGGAGTGTTTTCCCCTATTTTCTAAAATGAGGCAAATTTTCTCAGGCTCGTAACTTTTGATAGGTAAGACTAATTTTGATGAAAGTTATATATTTAAAATCAGCATTAAAATGCAATTCTTTTGATGTAAGTATTGGTATCAGAATTCCATTTTTTAGAGTTTCGGTTACTATTGAGCCGGGTCGCTCCTTACTATTTCACTGTCATATTTCAAACGGAAGCTTTAGTTTTCACGTTATGAATTAAAATTTGACCTTTGCTACATTCATTTGTTTCACAAATTTTTCGGTTACTATTGAGCCGGGTCGCTCCTTACTACAGTTCGTTACCACGAACTGTTTGCTTCCCATTTTAAATCACTGGTAATAATAACTCCCAAGAGTTTAATCTTAGTACTTTAAGGGAATCATAGATAGTTGGTAGGAAATTTGGTTCAGAATAATTTAAAAATGAAATAGTTAAAATAAAAGACTTACTGTCATTTACTGTCATATTTCAAACGGAAGCTTTAGTTTTCACGCTATGAATTAAAATTTGACCTTTGCTACATTCATTTGTTTCACAAATTTCTCCAAGGGTAAGGTCATCAACATATTTCCAACGGTCCACAATCATTAGCAATATCATTAAGCATAACTAGAAAAAGTATAGGACCCAGGATGGTACCTTGAAGTGCACCGCAAAAAAAGGCTCAGGTTCAGAGAAACAAAGACTTCCTATATTTTAAAATTTGGAGTCTATTTATTAAAAAACTCTGAATGATTTTATCACAGCAGGGCTCAATCTAAAATCATTTAAAAGCTTAGAAATTAAAATGTTACGATCAATAAGATCGAAACCCTTTTTAAAATCAATTGTTATTAAGTTTAGCTAGCCATTTACCAGGCTCGTCAACATGCTTAAAAATAAAATGTAAAAGACTGCCTATATAATGGGATGCTGATTTATTCTTTCAGTTACCGTACTGATGAGGATCAAGGAGGGGTTCAACTTCAGCTTTTAGCCAATTTGCTACAAAGCTTTCGCACATTTTGCTGGGCAAGGGGGGTCAAAGTGATTGGTCTCACGCAATCAACATTAAGTTCAGTATCTTTTTTAGGGATTGGGGTAACATATCCCATTTTCCAAATCTGCGGGAAAACTGAAGAAGTTGAAATGCAATTAAAAATTTGTAGAAATATTTTCTATTGAAGCTGAGATTGGTATGAGGCTTGCTGTGAGGAAAATTATCCTATCAGTAGTTTATAAGCATCCAAGTGTGTCGCATGAGGATTTCACATAAGGTTTCCAAAGTCTTCTAATGATGGTTCAGAGGTCAGAGCAAGAATTCTTTTCAGAATTAAAGATATTTTAATTCTAATCTTTTATCTACACGTAGTTTTAATATAGATTATTTAAATTCTCTGGTTTCTAATAATCTTTCTCCCACAGTAACAATTCCTACCAGGATCACGGATCACTCTGCTACCCTGATTGACTGTGTGCTTGTCTCTTCAAAGATTATCCAAGAGGTGTTTTCTAGCATTGAAGTGAATTTGGCATCTGATCATTTTCCGGTAGTATTTAGTTTAGATTAACCAGTGCCACGCTAAAAAAAAGCAAAATAAAAATGTCCGAGAAATAACTTTTCCGCTGAAGACACTCGGATAGAGACCAAATATGTCGAAAAAATAATGGCCTGAGAAGAGAGAGTTCAGTTCGCATTCAGCAGTCAATGAATAAACTTGTCTGACTGCTTTAGCCCGGATACAACGGTTGCTATGCCATGTTGTAGACTTATGTGAATAATAGCGTGATAATTGCTTAAATGAATTTTTACAATATAATCTTGGATATAAAGGAGTGAGTTCTGCGTTCGAGCTAGTTCCTGAGGAATCCTGATGTGGTGTTAGCCGTGCCCTTTTAACGGTTTATGCAAATTGCACGCTGTAAACTAGCGTGGGTAAAAAATAAATTTTTGTAAAGGTAGGTGACATGTTATTTTGATAAAGCCAGGATGGGAAAGAAAGCCAGACCCAAACGCAACCGGACAGAAGCTGAGGTATCGGATCCGGTTATGAATTCTACTAGTAATTCGGATACGAGTGTTAATGCGGACTGCCAGAAAACGAATGCAGAGAATATCATTAAAATTTTGGAAATGGTCCAATCTATAAATGTGAACATGGAAACCCTAAAACAGAGTGTACTTGAAATTCAGAACGATTTGGGTACAGTTAAAAGTCGTGTTATGGTGCTTGAAAATAAAAGTAATGCAACGGACAATGAAATTGCAACAGTGAAATCGGAATTTCTAGCTCTGCAAAGTATTGTAGAAGCCCAGTCACAGCTGATTAAGAAATGCAATGACGAAATGAATGTGGTTGTGTCCCAGTCTCTTGTTGATGAAAATCGGGACAAGTTGCATAATTTGCTGTTTTGGGGCCTTAATGATGTACCCTTAAATGAGGCTGCATCTCGGGTTTCTGAGGTGATTGTAGCTGGTTTGTCACTCCCACTTGACAAGTTGCCACCATTCACTGTGGTTCACTGTTCCAAGAATTAAGTTAAAATTAGGGTGGACAGTGTCCAGGCACGTTTTTTGATTCTAAGTAATGCGAAAAGATTAAAAGGGAAAGATTTCGGTGTTTATAAGTCTGTTTTTATTAGTGATGATGTCTCACCGCGTGTGCGGGTTTTGCGTAAAGAATTACTTGGGTTACGTAAGCGTTTGGCGGATAAAGGTGTGGAATTCTGGGTACCTCCTACCCTACCACCCAGCATCTCTGTTAAAAAGGACAACCGTGTTATTAAAGTGCCTTAGTACAATGCTGTGTTTGTTGGATTCTTAAATTTTTTTTTTGTTGCAGTTGTTAGAATTAGTGAGTGTTTATTTGTTATTGAAAAGATCAATTAAAAATAATAATAACAAAATTTAATAAAAAATAAAACTTGCTATTTTGTCACAATAATTATGGTTGTGTGATTGTCGGAATTAGTAGCCGTTGTATTTGGTAACTTGTACATGGATTCGTTACGGGTTAACGAAATATGGCCTGTTTCTTTTTGTGTTTTTTTTCTGAGATGTAAAGAGTCATTCTTTTGTTGTTTGTTATATTCTATTTTGTTCTTGTTTAGTTCTTTTTCTTTTCTTTTTTTTTGTTGTGGAGATGAGGCCATATTACTTTGTTGTAAAACTGTATGAATATTGTTGATGATGATCGTGGCACCCCGGGCAACAGCCGTCTTGAAATTTTGGAAGCTTCATTTGTGGATTTTGGTAGTATGTTTACGGAGCAGCTCCACCGGAATTATGATATTGGGATTGCTGGTCAATATGTTTCTTGTAATTCAAGATACCTATTTAAGGATGGTTTGAGGTCCGGGAATGGTGGTGGTGATTCTGAAGATCTCAGAGTTTTCCATCTTAACTGCCAGGGTTTGAATTCATCTTTTAATTTTATAAGCGAGATATGTGAACTTTCCATTTTTCAGGTTATTGGTCTCACAGAAACATGGCTAAATGAGCATAACTCTGCTCTCTTGGATATTCCAGGGTATACATTTTATCATAGGAATCGTCAATTTCGTCAACATGGAGGTATTGGAGCTTATATACGGAGCGATATCGAGGTTTTGGTAAGAAGTGATCTAGTGCTGTTTCACGAGATGTTATTTGAGCCACTTATCCTTCAGCTCAGGCTTAAGCCAAAAGATGTTTATGTTGTTGTACTATATAGACCACCATCTGGGTCTATACCGGCCTTTTTGGATATTTTGGAGGAACAGTTGGATAAACTACCTACTGGTTCGCACCCATTCTTCATGCTTGGGGACTTTAGTATTGACCTTAACAATATGAATTCGAATACTCCTATAGAATTCCTACAGCTTTGCATGTCATATAGTTTATTTCCCACTATCAATATTTGTACGCGTGTTACCACTTCAACGGCAAAGCTACTTGATAATATTCTTTCTAATTCTAAATTTTCAGATCCAGGGGTTATTGTTACTGATGTTTCTGACCATTTTGGGATTTCGGCAAGTTTTAAAGTTTGTTTCCCGAGGCAGCAAGGTCCTAGACTGAAAATGAGTATGTTACCTGTGCTCAACCAGGGTAACTTAGAAAAGTTTAAACAAGAGATTTCTAATGTTGATTGGAATAATAAAGTTGAAAATCTAGATGATATAAATATAAGTTTTCAAAGATTTATGATACATTGATCTCTATTTTGAGTAAAACTTGTGTAGTGAATCGGACAAGGTCAAGGAAAAAGATGCCCAAAAAGCCGTGGGTGTCACCTAGTCTTCTGCGGTGCATAAATAAGAAAGGCCAGTTATATAGGGATTCAATAAGGAATGTAAACGATCCAGTTTGCACAAGAGTTTATAAAAATTATAGAAATGCTCTTAATAAACTTTTGAGAAACGCGAAGAAAAAATATTTTGAGTGTAAATTTAAGGATGCTTGTGGTAACCCAGCTAAAACTTGGAAAATTATTAAAAGTGTTATATCTTCAACAGATCCGGTTCTGCCTGATGAAGTTACTACAAGTGATGGGTTAAAATCGAATGAGCCTGCTGTAATTTGTAATGCCCTTTCGGAACATTTTGCAACTGTTGGGGCTCGATTTTCTCGTACTACAGTAGCTTCTGATAATGATCCTCCACTTGAGACTTTTATGGGTACTTCTGTCGATGTATCAATGTATCTAAGACCTGTCACTCATGATGAAGTTCGTAAGATTATATTTGAGATGAAAAGTTCTTCGGCTGGGAGTGATTCCATTAACCTTCTTGTTTTAAAAGCCGTGTTTCCAAGCATTTCACATATATTAACGTCTCTTATTAATGCTTGCTTTAAGCAAGGGAAGTTCCCCAATTGTCTAAAATTGCAAGAATAACTCCTGTGTTTAAGGGTGGTAATAAGAATGATCTGGGGAATTATAGACCAATTTCATTATTACCTGTTGTTTCACGAGTCTTAGAAAAATGTATTAATATTAGAATTTATGAGCATTTGGAGCGTCATAAACTTCTACATACACATCAGTCTGGTTTCAGGAAGGGTAGAACAACAGAAATGGCGATTTCATTTATTACTACTATAATTAATGATGCTCTTGATAAAAAGCTTAGGGTAGCTGGTGTTTTTTTGGACTTAATTAAGGCGTTTGACACTGTTAACCATCGAATATTACTAAAAAAAATGTGAATTTTATGGATTACGGGGTGCTACATTGGGTTTGCTTGGCAGTTATCTTCAAAATAGACAGCAGTATGTCAATTTACAAGGATTTTTGTCTAGTAAAAATGTTGTTAATTGGGGGGTTCCCCAAGGATCCGTACTGGGTCCGACTCTGTTTTTAATTTTTATTAATGATCTACCGCATGTTGTGAAAGCTCTGCCCGGAATTGACGACTTTGTTGACAATGGTCCGAGTAAGACTCAGCTTACTATGCCCTTATTCACTGATGATACAACCTTGGTGTGTGTTGCCCCTACAGAAGAACTGCTCATGTCAACGATAAATGCAGCAATGAGCAGGATATGTACATGGCTTCAAATAAACCACCTTGACCTGAATATAGATAAGTCAAATTTTGTTATTTTCTCTCGATCTCCGAATTTTTACCCTTGGTTTACGGAAATAATTTCGGAGCGGGGAATTATTAAGCGAACAAGATTCACCAAATACCTCGGAATCAATGTTGATGAAACCCTATCATTTAAAGATCATGTGAAGTCAGTTTCGAAAATATTGTCACGTAACTTAGGTATCATGCGCAAATTAAAACATATTTCCCCCCCAAATGTTCTACGATTGTTATATTTTTCCCTGATTCACCCTTACATTTTGTATTGCTCGTCGATTTGGCTTGGTACTTTCCCTTCGATAGTTCGTCCAATCCGAGTGATCCAGAATAATGCTGTCAGAGTTTTTTGTGGTGTTGGGAATCAGGAGTCTTTGAAGTCTATGTATAGAGATTTAAATATAATGCCTGCAGCTGGATTACGTGATTTTTATACATTGATTTTTATATATAGCTATTACAGAGGTAGCCTTCCTGATTGTTTTACAGGAATATTTTGTGAGAGGTCTGATGTTCACCCCCACATTACTCGGATACGAGGTAATACTGAGGTTCCTCGATTAGTTTCAAGTAGGTCTTCTTTTTCACTTATTTACAGAGTTTCAAAACTTTGGAATAAACTGAGTATAGGTATCAAGGAAATTGGTAGCCTTGACCAGTTTAAGTCTGATTTACGTGTGGAGTTGCTCGGTAGGTATGCTTTTGAAACATATTAACTAAAATAAATTTTACATAGCTTATTCGTTTGTAATATTTATGTATTTTTTTTGTTTTTTTGTTGTTGTCTTGGGGTCACGCAAGGGAGTGTATTGTTTATGTTTTTTTTTGTTTTTTTGTTTATTTCGGTATATGGTCTCATTCTCCATATTTTCTTATTCTCCATATTGTCTCTTTATTTTCTTTGAATTTAGCACAGCCTCGCAAGCTTCGCTTATGTTGTGCTATTGATTAAGAAATGTTTATTTCTAATAAAATTGTTCTACTACTACTACTACTACTACTATTAATATACTTGAACA
The DNA here is from genome assembly GCF_032884065.1 of Artemia franciscana. Classification (NCBI taxonomy): domain Eukaryota; kingdom Metazoa; phylum Arthropoda; class Branchiopoda; order Anostraca; family Artemiidae; genus Artemia; species Artemia franciscana. The sequence goes on along the minus strand of NC_088882.1, from coordinate 25,308,802 downwards.
GCGTCACAGTACGAGTCAAGATTATCTGAGATCTTCAAAGGAGGAAGAGAACATTAATTTTAAACAGCTTTGGAATATGACGAACTCTGGTGAAAAGAAAAAAAAAGATCCGAGAACTTGGAAAGTTATCATTTAACTGGTTAGCGGGCCTCGGAGAACTCAAGACCCTCGAATTGGAATCGAAGGAGCTGTTGTAGAGGATAGACAGGAGTTGTTTGACAAGTTTGGTGATTATTTTACTAACATTTGAACAAATATACAAGCGAAAACTAGAAATTCCCAAGCTCTTGTGAAAAGCAGCTCCTTTGCTAATGAGCGGGGTGAGGGAATGAAAATGGAATTTCTTCCCTATGATTCAGCTGAATTAACAAATAACCTCAGCTCGATTGGATCCAACAATGCCGGGTTAGATGATGTTAACCTGATGACTATTCGATCAAATCTGGTGTACATTCTTCCTGTGCTAGTGCAAAAATTAAATTTATCAATGGAGAAGGGAGTATTTGCCAAATTTTAGGAAACAGTAAAGATTCTCCCTCTCTACAAAGCAGGCACTCAAAGGGATATATCGAACTCGAATCCAATTTCTCTTTTCCCTGTGTTTTTGGAAGTTTATGAAAAACATATCCATGAAAGACTTTATGATCGCCTCACGAGCCTGCATGCATTGTATGATAGTCAGTTCATATTCCAAAAGGGCTATTCGAGTTTACATGATGTACAAAATCTATAGAAAATGTCAATTTAGCTTTGGAAAGAGTGAGCATTGTATTTGTGTTTTAATTGATTTTAAAAAAGCGTTTCATACTGTTTATTTTAGTATTTTATTGGAGAGATTTAGGAATTCGGGTGTAAAAGGGGGATATCTGGATTGATTTAGTTTGTATTTAAATTGTAGGTTAGCGAGGGTAATCAAGAAGAGAAGTTTTCTAAGTTATTTCCTGTGTATTTTGGAGTTCCTCGGGGTTCTGTTTTAGGACTCCTGTTGTATTTAGTGTGCGTCGACAGTATGCGGTTCTATGTTCCTGGTGCGTCTATGACATTTTTGCCGACAATACAGCACTTTTAGCGGCAGCAAAGTTTCTTGAAGAATTAGTCCAGAAAGCAAACAGAGCTCAGGAATGGTTGAGTGAGTTTGCAGGCACTAGCTTACTTAGCATTACTCGGCAAAGAGTAGCTATATTCTGTTTAATCGGGCTTGTGCATCTCCGAATCTTCCCAGTGAAATAGCAATTGATGGTTTTTTACTAAAGCGGGTTGAGGAAGCGCGGTAACCAGTATTCATTCTCAATCAGAACCACAGCTAAGAAGACACGCTAATGTGGTTGTGTGTAAGGTAGCACCTGACCTTGTGATTTTTAGACATTTTCTACATTGTTTACCTTCTCATATTTTAGTTCTTTTAAATTATTCTTTGATAGCGCCTCATATTAATTAAGGATACATGATTTGGTAATTTTACGTGCAATTTTAAACGAATGCAGATTCATCAAAAATAAAGCATTGAGGTTAATTGGTAATTATAATATAGAATTTTTAAGTAGAGTCAATTTTTTAGGAAACTATGGATATTGAATGTGGGTCGGATTAGAGATTTTTAGATTTATAATTTTGTGTTTCAGAGTTTGAATGGTTTCGCACCCAGCGTTTTTAATATTTTCTTTTTTCGTTTAAACTCATTTAATCACGGTTGTGATACGAGAAATTCTGAGGACCTGGTAACTGAGCCAGGAAGTACGGTTCGTTCTAGCCACGTGGCAAGGCACTCAGGTCTGGTGGTTTGCAATACTTTTCCAGACTCCATTCGAGTAGCAGAAAGCCGAAATTTCAAAACCTGTTGAATAATCATTTCCTTGGGGGCGGTTGGTGAGTTCGAGGCGAGAAGACGACAGAGGACAAATTACATAATTTTGGGTTTTCTTTTGTTATTATTATTAATATAATAAATAACATTATTAATATATACGTTTTTTATATTCTTATATTTTTAATATTATTATTCAGTAATTATTATTAAGATCTCTTTTCTATTGTTCTTTATTTGTCTTTATTTCAGTGATGATTTGGTTAATTGTAATAATGTAAAAAATGTATACAAGTTGCGTTTTTCAAGCATATTTGTGACTTGTTTGTAACCGGTCGTCAAGCCGGCATGAATCATTTTAAGTAAAGTATTTGAATCCCGAATCTTGAAATTATTTATTTTTTATTTTTAGATTAACTGTACATACTGTGTATGAGAAAAAAAAGCGTGAGAAAGCCAGTTGAAGATGGAGTTTTTAGTTTTTTAATGGGTATTGTGGTCATTTCAGCTCATCAGATTCAGTAAATAGTAGTGATTATTTTGTATTCTTTAAAAATAAGATGAAACGACATTGTAAGAGTGGGGTTTTGTTGTATATATGTACAAGAATATATATATATATATATATATATATATATATATATATATATATATATATATATATATATATATATATATATATATAACCTGTTTTAGCACAGTGGATTGGTGCTCTGCTTGGTAATAAAGGGCCCAGGGTTCGATCCCCGCCGCAGTAAGGTTGGGCGACAAGCTTGCTACTTGTTCCTGTAAAAACAACCAGCAACTGAAACGTCGATTCGACGCCCTATGCGCCAGCAATGGCTCTGGAGGATCTTTATCCTTATATATATATATATATATATATATATATATATATATATATATATATATATATATATATATATATATATATATATATATATATATACATAAATATATATATATATATATATATATATATATATATATATATATATATATATATATATATATATATATATTTATATATATATATATATATATATATATGTATATATATATATCTATATGTATATATATATATATATGTATAGAGAGAGGGGGAAGGAGAGGGAGAGGGAAAGGGAGAGAGAAAGAGATTGGCTGACTACAGTCTTAGAGTTAAGCCTATTTAAATATGATTACACTTTTTCATAGCACATGTCAGTGATTGAATCTTTCCATGATTGAGATACTTCAATTTTAAGATTCTTTGTCCAAGATTGGACAGTAGCCTATTTTCCAAATTTAGACTAGAGCTACAATTTGCAATTACAATTAGGCCTCAAATATCAACTGTCTGTGTATTTAAAATAGTTACCATTGAATATGGGTGGAAAATGAGTTAAATAAAACTAATGAAATCCCATTTATTTCTGTTGATGTCTGAAATAGGTCCCCCTCCCGTAATTAGACACCTCCTAGTCTGCTTTTACTTATTACATCTCAAGTGGTTTTATGATAAATAAAGAAACACATCAATTTTCCTCGATGTTAAATTCAGAATTTAACAGTTAGGAGCTTGAGAATTTTCAGAGCCTCCTGTTTTAAGTAACGCGGCTCAGTCACAGAATCAAAACTTCAGTATATATAAACATCTCCCTATGGTAAGGACTCAAGAAATATTGACTCTTTGGTATACCTAAGTGTCTTGAAACAGAAAGGTCCTTAAATCTGAAGTCCCTACCTAGAATTCAGTCTGTTGTCCATCCGAAAGAAAAATCTATTCAATGGATGTACTATAAGAACTAGTACTGAATATAAACTGTCCCTGGAAGGACAAGGGATTCTTGCGAACTATTTGTGTGCGCATTTGTTTGTTTGATTTTGAAAACCGTACTTGATTTCTAAGCATAAAAATTCAACGTCGGCGAACCGCCACCGTCTCAGAGGCGGTGGTTGACCAGACCTTTCGTCGGCGGCGTTCAATAATTGCGCCAGCGCGCCCCTGGTGCCTAACTCAGGCCCTTCTCAATTATTAATCTAAGAGTAAATATTTGATCGACACATCCTCTACCTTTCCTAAAACCACAGTGTTCTTTTCTTAAAATTTTATCTACAGCATCTCAACCGCTGTGTTCTTTTCTTAAAACTGTGTCTACAGCATCTCAACCGCTGTGTTCTTTTCTTAAAACTTTGTCTACAGCATCTCAACCGCTGTGTTCTTTTCTTAAAACTTTATCTACAGCATCTCAACCGCTGTGTTCTTTTCTTAAAACTTTGTCTACAGCATCTCAACCGCTGTGTTCTTTTCTTAAAACTTTATCTACAGCATCTCAACCGCTGTGTTCTTTTCTTAAAACTGTGTCTACAGCATCTCAACCGCTGTGTTCTTTTCTTAAAACTTTGTCTACAGCATCTCGACCGCAGTGTTCTTTTCTTAAAACTTTATCTACAGCATCTCAACCGCTGTGTTCTTTTCTTAAAACTGTGTCTACAGCATCTCAACCGCTGTGTTCTTTTCTTAAAACTTTATCTACAGCATCTCAACCGCTGTGTTCTTTTCTTAAAACTGTGTCTACAGCATCTCAACCGCTGTGTTCTTTTCTTAAAACTTTGTCTACAGCATCTCAACCGCTGTGTTCTTTTCTTAAAACTTTATCTACAGCATCTCAACCGCTGTGTTCTTTTCTTAAAACTGTGTCTACAGCATCTCAACCGCTGTGTTCTTTTCTTAAAACTGTGTCTACAGCATCTCAACCGCTGTGTTCTTTTCTTAAAACTTTGTCTACAGCATCTCAACCGCTGTGTTCTTTTCTTAAAACTTTATCTACAGCATCTCAACCGCTGTGTTCTTTTCTTAAAACTTTGTCTACAGCATCTCAACCGCTGTGTTCTTTTCTTAAAACTTTATCTACAGCATCTCAACCGCTGTGTTCTTTTCTTAAAACTTTGTCTACAGCATCTCAACCGCTGTGTTCTTTTCTTAAAACTTTATCTACAGCATCTCAACCGCTGTGTTCTTTTCTTAAAACTTTGTCTACAGCATCTCAACCGCTGTGTTCTTTTCTTAAAACTTTATCTACAGCATCTCAACCGCTGTGTTCTTTTCTTAAAACTGTGTCTACAGCATCTCAACCGCTGTGTTCTTTTCTTAAAACTGTGTCTACAGCATCTCAACCGCTGTGTTCTTTTCTTAAAACTTTGTCTACAGCATCTCAACCGCTGTGTTCTTTTCTTAAAACTTTATCTACAGCATCTCAACCGCTGCGTTCTTTTCTTAAAACTTTGTCTACAGCATCTCAACCGCTGTGTTCTTTTCTTAAAACTTTATCTACAGCATCTCAACCGCTGTGTTCTTTTCTTAAAACTTTGTCTACAGCATCTCAATTGCTGTGTTCTTTTCTTAAAACTTTATCTACAGCATCTCAACCGCTGTGTTCTTTTCTTAAAACTTTGTCTACAGCATCTCAACCGCTGTGTTCTTTTCTTAAAACTTTATCTACAGCATCTCAACCGCTGTGTTCTTTTCTTAAAACTTTATCTACAGCATCTCAACCGCTGTGTTCTTTTCTTAAAACTTTATCTACAGCATCTCAACCGCTGTGTTCTTTTCTTAAAGCTTTGTCTACAGCATCTCAACCGCTGTGTTCTTTTCTTAAAACTTTATCTACAGCATCTCAACCGCTGTGTTCTTTTCTTAAAACTTTGTCTACAGCATCTCAACCGCTGTGTTCTTTTCTTAAAACTTTATCTACAGCATCTCAACCGCTGTGTTCTTTTCTTAAAACTGTGTCTACAGCATCTCGACCGCAGTGTTCTTTTCTTAAAACTTTATCTACAGCATCTCAACCGCTGTGTTCTTTTCTTAAAGCTTTGTCTACAGCATCTCAACCGCTGTGTTCTTTTCTTAAAACTTTGTCTACAGCATCTCAACCGCTGTGTTCTTTTCTTAAAACTTTATCTACAGCATCTCAACCGCTGTGTTCTTTTCTTAAAACTTTGTCTACAGCATCTCAACCGCTGTGTTCTTTTCTTAAAACTTTATCTACAGCATCTCAACCGCTGTGTTCTTTTCTTAAAACTTTGTCTACAGCATCTCAACCGCTGTGTTCTTTTCTTAAAACTTTATCTACAGCATCTCAACCGCTGTGTTCTTTTCTTAAAACTGTGTCTACAGCATCTCAACCGCTGTGTTCTTTTCTTAAAACTGTGTCTACAGCATCTCAACCGCTGTGTTCTTTTCTTAAAACTTTGTCTACAGCATCTCAACCGCTGTGTTCTTTTCTTAAAACTTTATCTACAGCATCTCAACCGCTGTGTTCTTTTCTTAAAACTTTGTCTACAGCATCTCAACCGCTGTGTTCTTTTCTTAAAACTTTATCTACAGCATCTCAACCGCTGTGTTCTTTTCTTAAAACTTTGTCTACAGCATCTCAACCGCTGTGTTCTTTTCTTAAAACTTTATCTACAGCATCTCAACCGCTGTGTTCTTTTCTTAAAACTTTGTCTACAGCATCTCAACCGCTGTGTTCTTTTCTTAAAACTTTATCTACAGCATCTCAACCGCTGTGTTCTTTTCTTAAAACTTTGTCTACAGCATCTCAACCGCTGTGTTCTTTTCTTAAAACTTTATCTACAGCATCTCAACCGCTGTGTTCTTTTCTTAAAGCTTTGTCTACAGCATCTCAACCGCTGTGTTCTTTTCTTAAAACTTTATCTACAGCATCTCAACCGCTGTGTTCTTTTCTTAAAACTTTGTCTACAGCATCTCAACCGCTGTGTTCTTTTCTTAAAACTTTATCTACAGCATCTCAACCGCTGTGTTCTTTTCTTAAAACTGTGTCTACAGCATCTCGACCGCAGTGTTCTTTTCTTAAAAATTTGTCTACAGCATCTCTAAGTCTAAGAATTAGCATTATACTAAGTAAGTTTCTACTTATAGAAACCAGGCTTTAGTCTCTATAATTACCAAACTCACTCTTATCATCGTTTTTATACAGGAATTTAATTAGGGTTTTCCTAAAAGTTCTAGGTATTTCTCTTAAAAAAAAATTATAAATATGATCTTAAGAAACTTTTTTCTAACCTAATAACCACCATATTTAAGAAATTCATTTACCACCCAATCAGCACCTTCGCCCTGGTTATTTTACAATCTTTTTAGTACTGCCGCTAATTTTTCCTCAAAAAATTAAACTTCCTTCACATCCAAGGTGTCAAAAATTTTATTTTCCTCTATATCGTTTCCTGTAATTCTATCCCGATTTAGCACATTCTCAAAATGTTCTGCCCATCTCTCTTTAACTCGCTCCTTACCGCTAATTGCAGCCAGGTTCCTATTTTTAAAAGGGACAAGCCCAGATTGACTATCCCCTTTCAATTTATTAGCATGCTAGTACAATATTTTACTATTATGATGTCTAGCTGTATCTGCCAAATCTACAGAAATTTTATCCATGGCCTCCATTTCATACCTCCTTATTTAAATTTTAATCCTTCCTCTTTTTTCATATGGTCTTTCATACAATCCCTTGTCCTGTCTATTAAACATAAAGCATTTCGCGTTCTAACTTCTTCCTTAAGACATCAACAGCAGTTTCACACATTATTTCCTAAAATAGTCCATGCACCTTCTACATTGTCAAATTTTAAACTCTCTAGTTTTATGTTCAACTGTTCCTGAAAAGCTTCTCTTAAATTCCCATCCTGGAGTCTACCATAATCATAACTTCCCAGACGCTACTTACCCTTCCCAAATTTCAGTTTAAACCCTAGAAACTAATAGATGGTCATCTTTACTTTTAACATCAATAACAACACCTTATATACCCTAGTATTTTCTATTGATCCTGCCAGTATTCAGTTTCTACTAATATAATCAATAATGTTAGCTGTCTTGCCGTCATGTCAAAACCATGTTAAAATATAAGCTATTTGATAACAAAATACTTTATTGGTTGTGACTAGATTGCTATACCTACAAAATTGCCTCAAGAAATTAATTTAAACGATTATATATAAGTGTATTTTCGAAAACTCTAAAATGAGAAGGTTTTTGTTGGTAAAATGGCCCCCTGAATCGTGGATCCCATGTGTCGGGAGGATATTCTCTCTGGAGGAGAGCAATTTGTTTTAACGGTTAAGATTATTTATAAAGGTAAAAGTAAATTTATGCAAAGACCACCCTCATAGCTGGTCATTTGTGTAAAAAAATACGGTAAATGTGGCACCTAGACCATTGCAATGTATTGAAAGTAGTGTTTTTTTATAAGTCAGTGGCACTGAAAGGAGAGAAGGTGGAATTAATTTAATTTTAAAAAAGATTGAACTATAAATACTTTTAGAGTAAGTAACAAAATAAACAAGAGTGATGATTGCTTTATTGCTATATCAGCAAGAACTTAAAGATGAAAAGTTCAAGGAAATGAATTGGTAAAACGAAACAGATAGAACACAATAACAAGGAAATGACAAGGCAAGTTAAGACACACTGTCACAGGGGCGGATCCAGGAGGGGCCCGGGGGGCCTTCGACCCCCCAAGATTTTTCCCGCACCCTCATTCGCATTCCGTTCTTTTTTCTGTTTTACTCATTTTTAAGTGTACTTGTCAATTTGATCAATTATTTACAGGTGATTAACCCAATTAACAACAAAAAGCAAAGCTTTCCTACGAATGTAAAGAGCAACCTTGAAACTTAAAATGAACAAAAATTAAATTTCTTCAGCCGGTTCAGCATACATCTGCAAAATTGGCATAAAAATCTTTGATTGCTGCAAAGATTTTTCTACGAACATGGAACTTTCCCCTATTTCACGAAAACAGAAACACCTGTTCAAGATAAAACTGGTATCTTCAACACGTTTCATAAACGTGGTTTGTCTATTCACAATCACATTTTGAAAAGTAGTCTTATAGCTAAAAGTTGAAAATAGATAAAAAAAAAGAAGCTTTTTACTGCTTTTTCAAACAGTAAAAAACTCTAACGAAAGAGCGGGGTGCTGAGGAGGGAACAGCCCTTTCATGTATGGAGTAATTCCTGTTCGTTTTAAGTTCAGAGAATCAAATCTCTGAGTAGGTTTTGGAGGATGGTCTTAGGCAGTCGTACAAGTCAGTAGATGCCCCAAATATATAGAAACTATACATAACCTAACCAAGAAACCCTAGAGTTGAGCGTTTGGCCTGAGAGGCAAGAAATGTGAGAAGGAAATGAAATGAAAACCTATACATTGGTAGGAAAGTTTAAGGAAGAGTTGACGGTTTGGCCTGAGAGTTAAGAAATGTAAACACATAACAAAATGAAATCCTACACATTGGTACGGGAGTTTTAGGAGGAGTTGAGGGTTTGGCGTAATAGGCAAGAAGTGGAAAAATCTTTATATAAAACAAGTTTCGGTAACATACATAAGACCTATGTTGTTACAAAAATAAATCATGATTTCTAATAAAATTTACCTGTTGCTTTCGCGCTGTGTAGAAAAGCGCTAATATCCAAGCTAGACCAGCAGCATTCATCAAACGCCAGAGAATGGGAAACACAATTGGAGTTAATGGAAGAGTAGCCGCAACAGGCTGCATCAAAAACAAATCGATCCAACTGCATGTTCCAATTGATTTACTAAAATAAAAGTACCTCACCAAATTGACTGCGTAAAGAATCGCCTAAAAAGAATAAACCTGATAATCTAACAGGTTTGAAGTGTCAAAGATCTGTAGCTTCAAAATGTTTAGAGCTTTTCATATTAGAATATCCACAACCTACCTTAAATGTATCCCCATTAATTTGAGGTTATTATGTGAAAAAACTATGCACTTGATGCACCAGACTCAAATATATATATATATATATATATATATATATATATATATATATATATATATATATATATACTAGCTGTTGGGATGGCGCTTCGCGCCACCCCAACACCTAGTTGGTGGGGGCGCTTCGCCCCCCCCAAGCCCCCCCGCGCGCGTAAGTCGTTACGCACCATATTAGTTACGCGCCATTGTAGTTGTGTCCCTATGTCCCACCTGTGAATATATATATATATATATATATATATATATATATATATATATATATATATATATGTTTTTAACTACGTAACTACGTTTACTACGTTTAACTACGTAACTACATTCTTTGCTGTCCCATTGTCTGTGCATATAAATAGATTGTCAGGTTTACCGACTCTTGAACATGCAACATATAATGGTCCATGGGAAAACAATCCGTATTCAGATCTATACCTCATGATTCTAATGATTGCCCTTGAGCTTTGTTGATGGTGATTGCTAATCGACCATTCCCTGAGTCGCCATCGTCATTTATATATCCCCCTGTGCACCCCGGCGTCCCCTTTGTAGTTATGTCCCTGTGTCCCGGTCGTCATTTATATTCCCTGTGTCCCGGTCGTCATTTGTGTCCCGGTGTTCCAGTCTGTGATTTCTCTTTGAGTGTCCCGGGCGTCATTTATATTCCTTGTGTCCCGGTGTCCCGGTCGTCATTTATATCCCCCTGTGCCCCCCGGCGTCCCCATTGTAGTTGTGTCCCTGTGTCCCGGTCTTCATTTATATTCCCTGTGTCCCGGTCGTCATTTGTATCCCGGTGTCCCGGTCTGTATATACATTCGTTTTTTAGTTTTGTTTTTCTCCTTTATTTTTTTCCTTTTTTCTTTTTTTTCTTTTGTAGTTTATTTAGATTTTTAGATTTTTTAGTTTTTTTATTAGTTTTTAGTTTTTTTGTAGTTTTTACCATTTTTTTAGTTTTTTTAGTTTTTTTTTACTTATGTCCTGGTCGTCATTTATACTCCCTGTGTCCCGGTCGTCATTTGTGTCTCGGTGCTTTGTTGATTGCTAATTTATATTATATTTATATTTATATTTTTTATATTTATTAATATTTTTTTAGTTTTCTTTTTCTCTTATTTTTCAGTTTTTTCCTTTTTTTTAGTTTTTTCTTTTTTAGTTTTTAGTTTTTTTTTTGTTTTTTACCTTTTTTTAGTTTTTTTAGTTTTTTTAGTTTTTTAGCTTTTTTAGTTTTTTTATTAGTTTTTAGTTTTTTTTAGTTTTTGCCTTTTTTTAGTTTTTTCAGTTTTTTTTAGTTTTTAGTTTTTTACCTTTTTTTTAGTTTTTTTTTTAGTTTTTTAGCTTTTTTAGTTTTTTTTCTTTTTAGTTTTTTTTGTAGTTTTTACCTTTTTTAGTTTTTTTTTCTTCTTTTGTATTAGTGTGAAATAATTCAGACGTCATATGCGGACAAACACGACGTCACTCGACAGACAGACAGACAGACATAACCCACAAACAACTTATTTTTATATATATTTATTCATATTTTTTTAGTTTTCTTTTTCTCTTTTATTTTTCAGTTTTTTCCTTTTTTTTAGTTTTTTTCTTTTTTAGTTTTTAGTTTTTTTTAGTTTTTTACCTTTTTTTAGTTTTTTTTAGTTTTTTTAGTTTTTTAGCTTTTTTAGTTTTTTTATTAGTTTTTATTTTTTTTGTAGTTTTTGCCTTTTTTTATTTTTTTCAGTTTTTTTTAGTTATTAGATTTTTACCTTTTTTTAGTTTTTTTTAGTTTTTTAGCTTTTTTAGTTTTTTTTTCTTTTTAGTTTTTTTTGTAGTTTTTACCTTTTTTAGTTTTTTTCTTCTTTTGTATTAGTGTGAAATAATTCAGACGGCATATGCGAACAAACATGACGTCACCTGATCCATCCACAGATCCTATATATATCTATATATATAAAAATAAGTTGTCTGTGGATGGATGGATGGATGGATGTGTGGATGGATGTGTCAGGTGACGTCACCTGAAAAAACTGGATTAGGTGACGTCAAAACTGAAAAAACTAAAAAAAGGCAAAAACTACAAAAAAAACTAAAAACTAATAAAAAAAATAAAAAAGCTAAAAAACTAAAAAAACTATAAAGGTAAAAACCAATAAAAAACTAAAAAAAAAACTGAAAAAACTAAAAAAAGGCAAAAACTACAAAAAAAAACTAAAAACTAATAAAAAAAGTAAAAAAGCTAAAAAACTAAAAAAACTAAAAAAACTAAAAAAAGGTAAAAAACTAAAAAAAATAAAAAATAAAAAAAAACTAAAAAAAAGGAAAAAACTGAAAAATAAGCTAAAATAAAGGTAAAAACCAATAAAAAACTAAAAAAAAAAGGAAAAAACTAATAAATGACGACACTCAAAGAGAAAGCGACCAGGACAAAAAACTAAAAAAAAAGGCAAAAACTACAAAAAAACTAAAAACTAATAAAAAAAATAAAAAAGCTAAAAAACTAAAAAAAACTAAAAAAAGGTAAAAAACTAAAAAAACTAAAAACTAAAAAAAAAACTAAAAAAGGTAAAAACTAAAAGAACTAAAAAAGAAAAAAATAAATGACGACACTCAAAGAGAAAGCGACCAGGACAAAAGGAATGTTCGATTAGCAATCAACAAAGCACCGGGACACAGGGAGTATAAATGACGACCAGGACACAAGTAAAAAAAAAAATTAACAAAACTAAAAAGAAGGTAAAAACTACAAAAAAACTAAAAAGAAAAAAAAACTAAAAACTAATAAAAAAACTAAAAAATCTAAAAATCTAAATAAACTAAAAAAGAAAAAAAAAGGAAAAAAATAAAGGAGAAAAACAAAACTAAAAAACGAATGTATATACAGACCGGTACACCGGGATACAAATGACGACCGGGACACAGGGAATATAAATAACGACCGGGACACAGGGACACAACTACAACGGGGACACCGGGGGAAACAGGGGGATATAAATGACGACCGGGACAAAAAAACTAAAAAGAAATAAAAACTAAAAACTAATAAAAAAAACTAAAAAATCTAAAAATCTAAATAAGCTAAAAAAGAAAAAAAAAGGAAAAAAATAAAGGAGAAAAACAAAACTAAAAAACGAATGTATATACAGACCGGGACACCGGGATACAAATGATGACCGGGACCCGGGACACAGGGAATATAAATGACGACCGGGACACAGGGACACAACTACAACGGGGACACCGGGGGAAACAGGGGGATAACCTGACAATCTATTTATATGCAAAGACAATGGGACAGCAAAGAATGTTGTATATTCGTAAGTTTTACGTAGTTAAAACCATATATATATATATATATATCTATATTCACAGGTGGGACATAGGGACACAACTACAATGGCGCGTAACTATTATGGCGCGTAACGACTTACGCGCGCGGGGGGGCTTGGGGGGGGCGCGAAGCGCCCCCACCAACTAGGTGTTGGGGTGGCGCGAAGCGCCACCCCAACAGCTAGTATATATATAAAAATAAGTTGTCTGTCCGTTACGCTAGAGTATATCTTCTATATATATAAAAGAAAACAAACTAGAATGTAAAAACTGGAAATTGTATAAATATTTCGAAATATTTTGACAATAGATAAAAGTAATTCGAAAAAGAAAAATGGTAAAAAACTAAAAAAAACTAAGAGAAAAAACTAAAAAAAAAAAAAATTAAAAATTAAAAAAATTAAAAAAAGAAAAAACCTAAAAAGAAAAAACGTAAAAAAATAAAAAAGATAAAAAACTAAAAAAAAACTAAAAAAGCTAAAAACTAAAAAAAGAAAAAACTAAAAAAAAGCTGAGAATTGCACAAATATTTCAATATATTTTGACAATAGATTAAAGTAATTCGAAAACCTTAAAACAGATACCCCAATCACTTTAAATTAATCAAGTATTCAATAATACAAAATGTAGTAGCAGTTACCGTAGTACATTGGCTTTGATACTCTCTTTCGAATTCGAAGGATGTGAGTTCAAGCCACTTTGCGGTAATCTACTGGACATCCAATTACTGCTGGAAATACAAACTCTGGTTCTTTATATATAGATATACTAGCTCCAACACCTAGTTGGTGGGGGCGCTTCACGCCCCCCCCAAGCCCCCCCGCGCGCGTAAGTCGTTACGCGCCATTGTAGTTGTGTCCCTATGTCCCACCTGTGAATATAGATATATATATATATATATATATATATATATATATATATATATATATATATATATATATGTTTTTAACTACGTAAAACTTGCGAATCTACAACATTCTTTGCTGTCCCATTGTCTGTGCATATAAATAGATTGTCAGGTTTACCGACTCTTGAACATGCAACATATAATGGTCCATGGGAAAACAATCCGTATTCAGATCTATACCTCATGATTCTAATGATTGCCCTTGAGCTTTGTTGATGGTGATTGCTAATCGACCATTCCCTGAGTCGCCATCGTCATTTATATATCCCCCTGTGCACCCCGGCGTCCCCTTTGTAGTTATGTCCCTGTGTCCCGGTCGTCATTTATATTCCCTGTGTCCCGGTCGTCATTTGTGTCCCGGTGTTCCAGTCTGTGATTTCTCTTTGAGTGTCCCGGGCGTCATTTATATTCCTTGTGTCCCAGTGTCCCGGTCGTCATTTATATCCCCCTGTGCCCCCCGGCGTCCCCATTGTAGTTGTGTCCCTGTGTCCCTGTCGTCATTTATATTCCCTGTGTCCCGGTCGTCATTTGTATCCCGGTGTCCCGGTCTGTATATACATTCGTTTTTTAGTTTTGTTTTTCTCCTTTATTTTTTTCCTTTTTTCTTTTTTTTCTTTTTTAGTTTATTTAGATTTTTAGATTTTTTTATATTTATTAATATTTTTTTAGTTTTCTTTTTCTCTTATTTTTCAGTTTTTTCCTTTTTTTTAGTTTTTTCTTTTTTAGTTTTTAGTTTTTTTTTTGTTTTTTACCTTTTTTTAGTTTTTTTAGTTTTTTTAGTTTTTTAGCTTTTTTAGTTTTTTTATTAGTTTTTAGTTTTTTTTTAGTTTTTGCCTTTTTTTAGTTTTTTCAGTTTTTTTTAGTTTTTAGTTTTTTACCTTTTTTTAGTTTTTTTTAGTTTTTTAGCTTTTTTAGCTTTTTTTTCTTTTTAGTTTTTTTTTGTAGTTTTTACCTTTTTTAGTTTTTTTTCTTCTTTTGTATTAGTGTGAAATAATTCAGACGTCATATGCGGACAAACCCGACGTCACTCGACAGACAGACAGACAGACATAACCCACAAACAACTTATTTTTATATATATTTATTCATATTTTTTTAGTTTTCTTTTTCTCTTTTATTTTTCAGTTTTTTCTTTTTTTTAGTTTTTTTCTTTTTTAGTTTTTAGTTTTTTTTAGTTTTTTACCTTTTTTTAGTTTTTTTTTAGTTTTTTTAGTTTTTTAGCTTTTTTAGTTTTTTTATTAGTTTTTATTTTTTTTGTAGTTTTTGCCTTTTTTTATTTTTTTCAGTTTTTTTTTAGTTATTAGATTTTTACCTTTTTTTAGTTTTTTTTAGTTTTTTAGCTTTTTTAGTTTTTTTTTCTTTTTAGTTTTTTTTTGTAGTTTTTACCTTTTTTAGTTTTTTTCTTCTTTTGTATTAGTGTGAAATAATTCAGACGTCATATGCGGACAAACATGACGTCACCTGATCCATCCACAGATCCACACACAGACAACTTATTTTTCTTTTTCTCTTATTTTTCAGTTTTTTCCTTTTTTTTAGTTTTTTCTTTTTTAGTTTTTAGTTTTTTTTGTTTTTTACCTTTTTTTAGTTTTTTTAGTTTTTTAGCTTTTTTAGTTTTTTTATTAGTTTTTAGTTTTTTTTTAGTTTTTGCCTTTTTTTAGTTTTTTCAGTTTTTTTAGTTTTTAGTTTTTTACCTTTTTTTAGTTTTTTTTAGTTTTTTAGCTTTTTTAGTTTTTTTTCTTTTTAGTTTTTTTTTTTAATTTTTAATTTTTTAGTTTTTTTCTTTTTAGTTTCTTTTTAGTTTTTTACCATTTTTCTTTTTTCGAATTACTTTAATCAATTATCAAAATATTTCGAAATATTTATGCTATTTCCAGTTTTTACATTTTAGTTTGTTTTCTTTTATATATATAGAAGATATAATCTGGCGTAACGGACAGACAACTTATTTTTATATATATAGATATATAATAAGCTAAAATAAAGGTAAAAACCAATATAAAACTAAAAAGAAAACTGAAAAAACTAAAAAAATGCAAAAACTACAAAAAAACTAAAAACTAATAAAAACAGTAAAAAAGCTAAAAAACTAAAAAAACTAAAAAAACTAAAAAAAGGTAAAAAACTAAAAAAAAATAAAAAATAAAAAAAACTAAAAAAAAGGAAAAAACTGAAAAATAAGCTAAAATAAAGGTAAAAACCAATAAAAAACTAAAAAGAAAAAAAGGAAAAAACTAAAAAAAATTTTCATCTAAAAAACTAAAAAAAACTAAAAAAGGTAAAAACTAAAAGAACTAAAAAAGAAAAAAATAAATGACGACACTCAAAGAGAAAGCGACCAGGACAAAAGGAATGTTCGATTAGCAATCAACAAAGCACCGGGACACAGGGAGTATAAATGACGACCAGGACATAAGTAAAAAAAAACTAACAAAACTAAAAAGAAGGTAAAAACTACAAAAAAACTAAAAAGAAAAAAACTAAAAAAAGGCAAAAACTACAAAAAAAACTAAAAACTAATAAAAAAGCTAAAAAACTAAAAAAACTAAAAAAAGGCAAAAACTACAAAAAAAACTAAAAACTAATAAAAAAGCTAAAAAACTAAAAAAAGGTAAAAAACTAAAAAAACTAAAAACTAAAAAAAACTAAAAAAAAGGAAAAAACTGAAAAATAAGCTAAAATAAAGGTAAAAACCAATAAAAAACTAAAAAAAAAAACTGAAAAAACTAAAAAAAGGCAAAAACTACAAAAAAAACTAAAAACTAATAAAAAAAGTAAAAAAGCTAAAAAACTAAAAAAATAAAAAAAATAAAAAAAGGTAAAAAACTAAAAAACAATAAAAAATAAAAAAAACTAAAAAAAAGGAAAAAACTGAAAAATAAGCTAAAATAAAGGTAAAAACCAATAAAAAACTAAAAAGAAAAAAAGGAAAAAACTAAAAAAAAATTTCATCTAAAAAACTAAAAAAAAACTAAAAAAGGTAAAAACTAAAAGAACTAAAAAAGAAAAAAATAAATGACGACACTCAAAGAGAAAGCGACCAGGACAAAAGGAATGTTCGATTAGCAATCAACAAAGCACCGGGACACAGGGAGTATAAATGACGACCAGGACATAAGTAAAAAAAAAAACTAACAAAACTAAAAAGAAGGTAAAAACTACAAAAAAACTAAAAAGAAAAAAAAAACTAAAAACTAATAAAAAAACTAAAAAATCTAAAAATCTAAATAAACTAAAAAAGAAAAAAAAAGGAAAAAAATAAAGGAGAAAAACAAAACTAAACAACGAATGTATATACAGACCGGGACACCGGGATACAAATGACGACCGGGACACAGGGAATATAAATGACGACCGGGACACAGGGACACAACTACAACGGGGACACCGGGGGAAACAGGGGGATATAAATGACGACCGGGACACCGGGACAGGGAATGGTCGATTAGCAATCACCATCAACAAAGCTCAAGGGCAATCATTAGAATCATGAGGTATAGATCTGAATACAGATTGTTTTCCCATGGACCATTATATGTTGCATGTTCAAGAGTCGGTAAACCTGACAATCTATTTATATGCAAAGACAATGGGACAGCAAAGAATGTTGTATATTCGCAAGTTTTACGTAGTTAAAGCCATATATATATATATATATATATATATATATATATATATATATATCTATATATATAAAAATAAGTTGTCTGTGGATGGATGGATGGATGTGTCAGGTGACGTCACCTGAAAAAACTGGATCAGGTGACGTCAAAACTGAAAAAACTAAAAAAAGGCAAAAACTACAAAAAAAACTAAAAACTAATAAAAAAAATAAAAAAGCTAAAAAACTAAAAAAACTATAAAGGTAAAAACCAATAAAAAACTAAAAAAAAAACTGAAAAAACTAAAAAAAGGCAAAAACTACAAAAAAAACTAAAAACTAATAAAAAAAGTAAAAAAGCTAAAAAACTAAAAAAACTAAAAAAAGGTAAAAAACTAAAAAAAATAAAAAATAAAAAAAACTAAAAAAAAGGAAAAAACTGAAAAATAAGCTAAAATAAAGGTAAAAACCAATAAAAAACTAAAAAAAAAAAGGAAAAAACTAATAAATGACGACACTCAAAGAGAAAAAAAAGGCAAAAACTACAAAAAAAACTAAAAACTAATAAAAAAAATAAAAAAGCTAAAAAACTAAAAAAACTAAAAAAAGGCAAAAACTACAAAAAAAACTAAAAACTAATAAAAAAGCTAAAAAACTAAAAAAACTAAAAAAAGGCAAAAACTACAAAAAAACTAAAACTAATAAAAAAAATAAAAAAGCTAAAAAACTAAAAAAAAACTAAAAAAACTAAAAAAAGGTAAAAAACTAAAAAAACTAAAAACAAAAAAAAACTAAAAAAGGTAAAAACTAAAAGAACTAAAAAAGAAAAAAATAAATGACGACACTCAAAGAGAAAGCGACCAGGACAAAAGGAATGTTCGATTAGCAATCAACAAAGCACCGGGACACAGGGAGTATAAATGACGACCCGGGGGAAACAGGGGGATATAAATGACGACCGGGACAAAAAAACTAAAAAGAAAAAAAAACTAAAAACTAATAAAAAAACTAAAAAATCTAAAAATCTAAATAAGCTAAAAAAGAAAAAAAAAGGAAAAAAATAAAGGAGAAAAACAAAACTAAAAAACGAATGTATATACAGACCGGGACACCGGGATACAAATGACGACCGGGACCCGGGACACAGGGAATATAAATGACGACCGGGACACAGGGACACAACTACAACGGGGACACCGGGGGAAACAGGGGGATGTAAATGACGACCGGGACACCGGGACAGGGAATGGTCGATTAGCAATCACCATCAACAAAGCTCAAGGGCAATCATTAGAATCATGAGGTATAGATCTGAATACAGATTGTTTTCCCATGGACCATTATATGTTGCATGTTCAAGAGTCGGTAAACCTGACAATCTATTTATATGCAAAGACAATGGGACAGCAAAGAATGTTGTATATTCGCAAGTTTTACGTAGTTAAAACCATATATATATATATCTATCTATATTCACAGGTGGGACATAGGGACACAACTACAATGGCGCGTAACTATTATGGCGCGTAACGACTTACGCGCGCGGGGGGGCTTGGGGGGGGCGCGAAGCGCCCCCACCAACTAGGTGTTGGGGTGGCGCGAAGCGCCACCCCAACAGCTAGTATATATATATATTATATATCTATCTATATATATAAAAATAAGTTGTCTGTCTGTGGATGTGTGGATGGATGTGTGGATGGATGTGTCAGGTGACGTCACCTGAAAAAACTGGATTAGGTGACGTCAAAACTGAAAAAACTAAAAAAAGGCAAAAACTACAAAAAAAACTAAAAACTAATAAAAAAAATAAAAAAGCTAAAAAACTAAAAAAACTATAAAGGTAAAAACCAATAAAAAACTAAAAAAAAAACTGAAAAAACTAAAAAAAGGCAAAAACTACAAAAAAAAAACTAAAAACTAATAAAAAAAGTAAAAAAGCTAAAAAACTAAAAAAACTAAAAAAACTAAAAAAAGGTAAAAAACTAAAAAAAATTAAAAATAAAAAAAAACTAAAAAAAAGGAAAAAACTGAAAAATAAGCTAAAATAAAGGTAAAAACCAATAAAAAACTAAAAAAAAAAGGAAAAAACTAATAAATGACGACACTCAAAGAGAAAGCGACCAGGACAAAAAACTAAAAAAAAAGGCAAAAACTACAAAAAAACTAAAAACTAATAAAAAAAATAAAAAAGCTAAAAAACTAAAAAAACTAAAAAAAGGTAAAAAACTAAAAAAACTAAAAACTAAAACAAAACTAAAAAAGGTAAAAACTAAAAGAACTAAAAAGAAAAAAATAAATGACGACACTCAAAGAGAAAGCGACCAGGACAAAAGGAATGTTCGATTAGCAATCAACAAAGCACCGGGACACAGGGAGTATAAATGACGACCAGGACACAAGTAAAAAAAAAAATTAACAAAACTAAAAAGAAGGTAAAAACTACAAAAAAACTAAAAAGAAAAAAAAACTAAAAACTAATAAAAAAACTAAAAAATCTAAAAATCTAAATAAACTAAAAAAGAAAAAAAAAGGAAAAAAATAAAGGAGAAAAACAAAACTAAAAAACGAATGTATATACAGACCGGTACACCGGGATACAAATGACGACCGGGACACAGGGAATATAAATAACGACCGGGACACAGGGACACAACTACAACGGGGACACCGGGGGAAACAGGGGGATATAAATGACGACCGGGACAAAAAAACTAAAAAGAAATAAAAACTAAAAACTAATAAAAAAAACTAAAAAATCTAAAAATCTAAATAAGCTAAAAAAGAAAAAAAAGGAAAAAAATAAAGGAGAAAAACAAAACTAAAAAACGAATGTATATACAGACCGGGACACCGGGATACAAATGATGACCGGGACCCGGGACACAGGGAATATAAATGACGACCGGGACACAGGGACACAACTACAACGGGGACACCGGGGGAAACAGGGGGATAACCTGACAATCTATTTATATGCAAAGACAATGGGACAGCAAAGAATGTTGTATATTCGCAAGTTTTACGTAGTTAAAACCATATATATATATATATATCTATATTCACAGGTGGGACATAGGGACACAACTACAATGGCGCGTAACTATTATGGCGCGTAACGACTTACGCGCGCGGGGGGGCTTGGGGGGGGCGCGAAGCGCCCCCACCAACTAGGTGTTGGGTGGCGCGAAGCGCCACCCCAACAGCTAGTATATATATATATATATATATATATATATATATATATATATATATATATATATATATATATATATATATATATATATATATATATATATATATATATATATATATAATATATATATATATATATATATATATATATATATATATATATATATATATATCTATATTCAGAGGTGGGACATAGGGACACAACTACAATGGCGCGTAACTATTATGGCGCGTAACGACTTACGCGCGCGGGGGGGCTTGGGGGGGGCGCGAAGCGCCCCCACCAACTAGGTGTTGGGGTGGCGCGAAGCGCCACCCCAACAGCTAGTATATATATATATATATATATATATATGAAGGCGTGCCGAGGAATTACAAGAACAGCAAGAAATCAGGCTTGCTGCTGATAGAGAAATTAAGAAAAAAAAGCGTGCCGAGGAATCACAAGAACAGCAAGAAATCAGGCTTGCTGCTGATAGAGAAAGTAAGAAAAGAAAGCGTGCCGAGGAATCAGAGCAACCTGAAAGTTATCGCCTGGCATTCAGGTACAACCCAGTCGATGATTATAGCTTGAGTAGATGTGTTCAAATCGGGACAATGTCTAAAATTTGTCCCTATTGCAAGGCCTTGAAATTCAATGGTGAAACAATGGGAATGTGTTGCGCCTCAGGAAAAGTTAAACTTCCTCTATTGGCTGCACCACCAGAGCCATTGAAGACCTTACTGGAACTACGTCAGAATCTAAGCGTTATTTGTCAAAAATCAGAAAATACAACTCATGTTTCCAAATGACGTCGTTTGGAGCCCAAATCGAAAATCCAGATCAATTTATGTCTACTTTCAAAGTAAAAGGCAAATTTATCATAGAGCAGGGTCCCTTCTACCATTCTCAGGCGAAAATCATAAATTTTTACAATTGTACTTCATCAGTGATAGAAATTCTGAATTGAATGCACGTTGCAAAATTTCTCCCAACGTTGAAAGGAAAATCGTTTCCCAATTGCAACATCTTTTCCACGAAAATAATAATTTAGTGCGTCTGTTCAAAACAGCCATCGATTTGATGCCTACTGATACGCATAAAATTGTTATTTCCGCTGACAAAACGCCTCCTGGCCAACATGTGCGTAGATACAATGCTCCAACTATCGACGAAGTGGCAATCGTTATGGTCGGTGATCAGTTTTTACCTCGAGATATTATTCTTCATAAGCGAAACGCTCAGTTGTTAAGAATTGCTGAAACTCATCGATGCTACGATGCCCTACAATATCCTATCATTTTTTGGGATGGAGCCGACGGCTATCACTTTAATATTAAATTGATGAATCCAGCCACTAACAAAGAAATGAATAAGAAATGCAGTGCAATGCATTATTATTCCTATAGACTAATGATTCGGCAGGATGAAGAAAATTATATTTTAAAATGCCGTGAATTGTTTCACCAATTCGTCGTTGATATGTATGCTAAAATTGAATCAGAACGTTTGCTATATATCCACCTGAATCAGACCAAGCTCCGCTCTGAACAATACATTCATTTGCGAGATGCAGTTATAAATGACGGTAATACCACAAACGTTGGAAGATTAACAATTTTACCTTCGTCATATGCTGGCAGTACCCGTCATATGCATGAATATGCTCAAGATGCTATTGCGTATGTTCGTCTCTATGGTCGTCCAGATTTATTTATTACATTTACATGTAATCAATCTTGGGACGAGATACTGCAGCTTTTACTTCAAGGACAATCGGCGGTTCATAGGCATGACATTACGGCCCGTGTCTTCCGGCAAAAGTTGAAATCACTGATAAACTACATTGTAAAACTTGAAGTGTTTGGGTCAGTGCGATGCTGGATGTACTCAGTGGAATGGCAAAAACGAGGTTTGCCACACGCACATATACTAATCTGGCTACATAAAAAAATTACTTCGAACGAAATTGATGATGTGATTTCCGCTGAAATACCTGATAAAAATGTCGAAAAGGGGTTACATGATATTATTGTAAAAAATATGATACATGGACCTTGCGGTGCACTGAACGAAAATTCACCATGCATGGCCAAAGGAAGGTGCACAAAGCAATATCCTCGACTTTTAGTATCAAACACAATTACTGGCAATGATGGTTACCCACAATATAGAAGAAGATCTACTGAAGATGGCGGTAAAATAGCAATAATAAAGAAGCGTAACGGTACCACCATCGAAGTAGATAACCAGTGGGTTGTTCCATATTCCCCATTATTATCAAAAACATTTAATGCACACATAAACGTTGAATACTGTAACTCCGTAAAGGCAATCAAATACATATGTAAATACGTCAACAAAGGCAGTGACATGGCAGTTTTTGGCTTGCAGCCGAAATCAAAGATTTCGATGAAATCGCACAATATCAGGCTGGAAGATACATAAGCAGTAATGAAGCTGTTTGGCGAATTCTTTCATTTCCGATACATGAACGTAGTCCAGCTGTTGTTCACTTAGCGGTACATTTACAGAATGGTCAACGTGTTTATTTCACGGAAACCAACGTGCAACAAAGAGTCCTGAATCCACCGGATACAACATTAACAGCTTTTTTTTCGCTTTGCAAAAATGATTCTTTTGCAAAAAAACTGCTGTATACTGAAGTGCCTTCGTATTACACGTGGAATACTAAAAATAAAGTATTTGAACGTCGAAAACAGGGTAAGTCAGTCGACGGCCAACCTACCATCTTCAAAGATACCACGAATGGAAGACTCTACACCGTTCACCCCAATCAACATGAATGCTTCTTTCAACGCCTGCTTTTGGTGAATGTACCCGGTCCGACATCCTTTGAGTATTTTGAGGACTGTAAATGGTACTATACATGACACTTACCGTAGTGCATGCCAAGCTCTGAATTTATTGGAGAATGACCAACACTGGGATAACTGCATCAATGACGCGTGCGAAACGTCAACCCCAAGTCAAATTCGTGCATTGTTTGGCATCATTTTAACAACTTGCTCTCCATCAGCTCCTACAGAGTTATGGGAAAAATATAAGTCAAAAATGTCCGAAGATATACTCCATCGAAAACAGTTAGAGACGTCAGATATGACTTTTGATTTTACATCAGAAATTTATAACTACACTTTAGTTGTTATAGAAGATTTGTGCGTACGTTTGGCAAACAAACCTCTTCAGGATTTGGGAATGCCTTCACCTAACCGTATCGCTGCTATTTCGACATGTGTAGAATTGGATCGTGAACAAAGTTACAGTACGAGTGATCTATTGTCGTATGTACAAAATAACATTTCCAAGTTAACGTCGGAACAAAAAGACATTTATGATACGATAATGCATTGTGTCGATAACAACGTTGGAGAAATTTTCTTTTTGGATGCGCCAGGATGTACTGGTAAAACGTTTGTGATAAAACTGATTCTGGCATCAATTCGATCAAAAAATGATATAGCGTTGGCAATTGCGTCGTCCGGAATAGCCGCAACATTGCTGCCTGGTGGAAGAACTGCTCATTCCGCTTTGAAATTGCCTCTGAACTTGCATTCTACAGAAACTCCCACGTGCAATATTTCCAAATCATCTGGGATGGGTAAAGTATTGCAGCAATGCAAACTTATTATTTGGGATGAGTGCACAATGGCACACAAAAAATCGCTCGAAGCTCTGGATCAATGCTTGAAAGATTTGCGAGGGAAGTCGAAACCCTTTGACAGCACATTAATATTGCTTGCGGGAGATTTCAGGCAAAAATTACCTATAATACCTAGATCAACTCCTGCAGACGAAATGAATGCTTGCCTGAAAAATTCTAATTTATGGGCACACGTAAAAACATTAAAATTAACTACAAATATGCGTGTCCGATTGCAAAACGATGACTCTGGTCAAACATTTTCAGATCAATCGCTGGCAATGGGAAACGGAAAGCTCCCAGTAGACTCAATTTCAGGACGTATACAACTACCTGCTGATTTCTGTAATTTAGTGACGTCCAAAAATGAATTGATTGAAAAAGTATTTCCGAATATTCTAAAAAATTATAAAAATAATAAATGGCTAAGTGAAAGAGCGATTCTCGCACCCAAAAATATAGACATCCACGAAATCAACAATATTGTTTTGACCGAGATTCGAGACCAGGCAGTCCTTTACAAGTCAGTCGACACAGTTTTGGAACCAAATGAAGCGGTTAATTATCCATCTGAATTTTTAAATTCCATAGATCTT